>NC_081800.1:26285286-26287786 GCF_963082965.1 Carassius carassius
GGCTGGAGGGGATCCGAGGTGCTGCGAGTGCTTCCCAGGTGAAAGGGCAAGTGCGATCAGAAAGACATGTTTGTGCATATAGCGGCATTTCAAGAGCTTTCTGTGTCTGACAATCATCTAAGCACTTTGAGGAGACTCTCAGGAGGAGACCTGTGCTCTCCGGCCCTTTACTGGGATCCAGCTGGAAAAACAAACGCAGTGTGGGGCGAGAAGAGAAGAGGAGAGCTTTGATGGGAACGCTGAGCTGGAATACCGAGGAACTAGATTTTCTGCGAACGTCACCGCTGGGGGTTTCACTGCACGACTTGGAGCTATTTGGAGTTCTTTTCTGGAACTAAAAGTGGAACCATAATTTTTTTTTACATTTTTTTTTATGAAAATTGTCATTTTTTTATTCACTCTCCTGTTGATTTTTAAACCTATATGAAACAATAACATGTTAAAAACTGTTTTTGTCTTTAAAAGGAAAGTTATATTTTTAAATAAAATTATAATGATGCAAAAAAAAATATTGATTTATGCAGTAAAAATAGTGAAATTTTATTATATTTAAATCAGCGGTTTTCTATGTGAATATATATTAAAGTGTAATTTATTTCTATGATGCTCCGCTGTATTTTCAGCATCATTCCTCCAGTCTTCAGTGTCACATGATCTTCAGAAATCAGAATAATATGATGATTTACTGCTCAAGACACATTTCTGATTATTATCAATGTTGAACACAGTTGGGCTGCTCAATATTTCTGTGGAAACTGCGATGCATTTTATTTTTCAGGATGATTCAGATAAATAGAAGTTCAAAAGAACAGCATTTATTAGAGATATAACTATTTTGTTGCATTATAAATAAAATATTTAATATATAAAGATTCTCTTCTTTTTAATATATACATTTTATATAATTATATTAAACATACAATGTATAAATAACATAATATACATTGATTATACAGTATAAATATATAATAAACATAGTTTTTTTTATTAAGTTTAACATGACAACAATTAAACTAAAACAAAAAAAATGAATAAAACAGAAAGAGCACATTATTTTTATTTCTGGTTGAAGTTTTCGTTCTTCAGAGCACGCACAGATTAGAAACAAATGTTCACGCTCAGGAAGTGCATTGTTAATTTCATTTATTCAGACCATGCCTGTGCTAATTCTGTTTACATGTATGTGCGAGTGTTTTCTCGACTCGTACTCTAATGTGGTGCGTGATTTCCTGCAGAACACTGGCATCTTCATGATGTACCTTCCTCGCTCTTCTTCCTTCATAAACAGGTCAACAGCAGCATATCCTGACCGGTCATGTTCATTTATAATCAAGAGGAGCCGCCGTCGTCATGGTCGGGGGTCGCAGCGTCATTATCTGTCTGTCTTCATGCTCATCGTTCAGAGACGACAGCCTTTATATTAAATGTCTTCACTGTCACTTTTGAGCACTTTATTGCGTCCTTGATGGATAAAAGTATTAATATCTTTCAAAAATCCCTTCAGTGAGTCATAGGACCACAAGTCTGAGTCTACAGAAAAAGACCAAAAAAAAAACCTTTATTTTGTTCCCCCAAACAGTTTCAAGTGTCAGGACGGTCGGCTGTCTGTGTTCTCTGGGGCCCGTGGAGGGGGATTTTATGTCTCTCTATTGTTCTATATTGACTTGTGCTCAAGAAAAAACATGAAAGAGCCGAATCGTCAGGACTAAAGAATCAGTCGCCTCTGCCAGAGCTAAACTTAGAAAATAACAGCACTCCTTCGCCAAACACCAAAGACACTGCCCTGGAAAAATGGCATGGTAAAACAAGCCCAAAAAGTCCAAACGCAGAGACACTTATCTAAAAGATGAAAGAGACTGAGAGACATATAGACACCTGGAGACAGGGTTAAAGGTATGGCTGTAACTTTAGAAAGATTTACAGCTAAAAATGTACAAACTGCTCTGCATGATGCAAGTCAGGGATAATTAGATTATTACTCCCTAATCACATTTTTTTTTCAAGTAACTAGTAAAGTAACACATTACTTTTTCCATTTACAAATATAAAATTACATTTGCCAAAATCATATCTTTTTTCTATCAAAAACCAACAGGCAAGCCTTGCTCGGATGAGAAAAAGTAACGCAAAAGTACCATAACGCTTTACTTTCCATAAAAGTAACTAAGAAACGCAATTAGTTTAGTTTTTAGAAATGTTTCAGTAATCTTTAAAAAACACTTTTAATGTTCTTTTAATGTTTCAATATTTAAAACAAAAGTTCAATTGCGTTACTTAATTACTTTTGCGTTACTTAGTTGCATTTAAAAATAATGCATTACAAAATTGTGTTACTCCCTAAAAAGTAACTACTTGCATTACTCAGTTACTTTTGCGTTACTTAGTTGCATTTAAAAATAATGCATTACAAAATTGTGTTACTCCCTAAAAAGTAACTACTTGCATTACTCAGTTACTTTTGCGTTACTTAGTTACATTTAAAAAAAATGCATTACAAAAT
>NC_081800.1:26292786-26315286 GCF_963082965.1 Carassius carassius
GGTTACATCGAATGATTCGTTCGTGAACCGGATATCACAAACTGCTTTGTTTTGAACTCTCTCACAACAGACACGGAAGAGAAGACAATGCTGAATAAAGTCATAGTTTTTGCTATTTTTGGACCAAAATGTATTTTCGATGCTTCAAAAAATTCTAACTGACCCTCTGATGTCACATGGACTACTTTGATGATGTTTTTCTTACCTTTCTGGACATGGACAGTAGACCGTACACACAGCTTCAATGGAGGGACTGAGAGCTCTCGGACTAAATCTAAAATATCTTAACCTGTGTTCCGAAGATAAATGGAGGTCTTACGGGTTTGGAACGACATGAGGGTGAGTTATTAATAACATAATTAGGATTTTTGGGTGAACTATCCCTTTAATACATTCTACTTGTTTCAAACGTTCCAAGAACTGCAAAATGATCAAATGGAATGTTCCCTCAACATTCACATAACCAAGAATAAAATGATTTAAGACCAGTTCTCACTGTTAACTAGTTGTTTGTTAGCATGCATATTACTAGCATATTGGCTGTTTATTAGTACTCATAAAGCATATATTAATGCCTTATTCTGCATGACCATATTTTAGATCCCTTTATCCGACCTCCTACCTTAATTTAACAACTACCTTTCTAATTATTAATAAGCAGCAAATTAGGAGTTTGTTCAGGAAAAACTCTTAGTTAATAGTGAATATGTGTTCCCTATTCTAAAGTGTAACCTACATTTTTTATCACAACTTCATTTTCTCGTTATCTCAACATAACAAAAGTTGTTTTCTCGTTATCGCGACTTAATATTTTCCCGTGATCTCAAAATAACGAAAGTTATTTTCTCGTCATTGCGACTTATTATTTTCTTGTGATCTCAACATAACGAAAGTTGTTTTCTCGTCATCGCGACTTAATATTTTCCCGTGATCTAAACATAATGAAAGTTGTTTTCTCATTATCGCGACTTAATATTTTCTCGAGATCTCAACATAACGAAAGTTGTTTTCTCGTTTATCGCGACTAAATATTTTCTTGTGAACTCAAAATAACGAAAGTTGTTTTCTCATTATCGTGACTTAATATTTTCTTGTGATCTCAACATAACGAAAGTTGTTTCTCATCATCGCGACTTAATATTTTCTTGTGATCTCAACATAACGAAAGTTGTTTTTCTCATTATCCGCATTAATCGACTTCAGAGGGTAAATATTTTCCCGCGATCTCAACATAACGAAAGTTGTTTTCTCGTTATTGCGACTTAATATTTTCTTGTGATCTCAACATAACGAAAGTTGTTTCTCATCATCGCGACTTAATATTTTCTTGTGATCTCAACATAACGAAAGTTGTTTTCTCATTATCGCGAATTAATATTTTCTTGTGATCTCAAAATAACGGAGGTTGTTTCTCGTCATCGTGACTTTATTTTCTTGTGATCTCAAAATAAAGTTGTGTTCTTATTATCGCGACTTAATATTTTCTTGTGATCTCAACATAACGATAGTTTTCTCGATATCGCGACTTAATATTTTCCCGTGATCTCAACATAACGAAAGTTGTTTTCTCATTATCGCGAATTAATATTTTCTTGTGATCTCAACATAACAAAAGTTGTTTTCTCGTTATCGCGACTTAATATTTTCCCGTGATCTCAAAAAAATGAAAGTTATTTTCTCGTCATTGCGACTTATTATTTTCTTGTGATCTCAACATAACGAAAGTTATTTTCTCGTCATCGCGACTTAATATTTTCCCGTGATCTCAACATAATGAAAGTTGTTTTCTCGTTATCGCGACTTAATATTTTCTCGAGATCTCAACATAACGAAAGTTGTTTTCTCGTTTATCGCGACTTAATATTTTCTTGTGAACTCAAAATAACGAAAGTTGTTTTCTCGTCATCGCGACTTAATATTTTCTTGTGATCTCAAAATAACAAAAGTTGTTTTCTCATTATCGTGACTTAATATTTTCTTGTGATCTCAACATAACAAAAGTTGTTTCTCATCATCGCGACTTAATATTTTCTTGTGATCTCAACATAACGAAAGTTGTTTTTCTCATAATCCGCGTTAATCGACTTCAGAGGGTTAATATTTTCCCGTGATCTCAACATAACGAAAGTTGTTTTCTCGTTATTGCGACTTAATATTTTCTTGTGATCTCAACATAACGAAAGTTGTTTCTCATCATCGCGACTTAATATTTTCTTGTGATCTCAAAATAACGGAGGTTGTTTCTCGTCATCGTGACTTTATTTTCTTGTGATCTCAAAATAAAGTTGTTTTCTTATTATCGCGAATTAATATTTTCTTGTGATCTCAACATAACGATAGTTTTCTCGATATCGCGACTTAATATTTTCTTGTGATCTCAACATAACGAAAGTTGTTTCTCATTATCGCGACTTAATATTTTCTTGTGATCTCAAAATAACGGAGGTTGTTTCTCGTCATCGTGACTTTATTTTCTTGTGATCTCAAAATAAAGTTGTTTTCTTATTATCGCGACTTAATATTTTCTTGTGATCTCAACATAACGATAGTTTTCTCGATATTGCGACTTAAAATTTTCCCGTGATCTCAACATAACGAAAGTTGTTTTCTCATTATCGCGAATTAATATTTTCTTGTGATCTCAACATAACAAAAGTTGTTTTCTCGTTATCGCGACTTAATATTTTCCCGTGATCTCAAAAAAACGAAAGTTATTTTCTCGTCATTGCGACTTATTATTTTCTTGTGATCTCAACATAACCAAAGTTGTTTTCTCGTCATCGCGACTTAATATTTTCCCGTGATCTCAACATAACGAAAGTTGTTTTCTCGTTTATCGCGACTTAATAATTTCGTGTGAACTCAAAATAACGAAAGTTGTTTTCTCGTCATCGCGACTTAATATTTTCTTGTGATCTCAAAATAACAAAAGTTGTTTTCTCATTATCGTGACTTAATATTTTCTTGTGATCTCAACATAACAAAAGTTGTTTCTAATCATCGCGACTTAATATTTTCTTGTGATCTCAACATAACGAAAGTTGTTTTTCTCATTATCCGCGTTAATCGACTTCAGAGGGTTAATATTTTCCCGAGATCTCAACATAACGAAATTTGTTTTCTCGTTATTGCGACTTAATATTTTCTTGTGATCTCAACATAACGAAAGTTGTTTTTCTCATTATCCTCGTTAATCGACTTCAGAGGGTTAATATTTTCCCGTGATCTCAACATAATGAAAGTTGTTTTCTCGTTATCGCGACTTAATATTTTCTCGAGATCTCAACATAATGAAAGTTGTTTTCTCGTTTATCGCAACTAAATATTTTCTTGTGAACTCAAAATAACGAAAGTTGTTTTCTCGTCATTGCGACTTATTATTTTCTTGTGATCTCAACATAACGAAAGTTGTTTTCTCGTCATCGCAACTTAATATTTTCCCGTGATCTCAACATAATGAAAGTTGTTTTCTCGTTATCGCGACTTAATATTTTCTCGAGATCTCAACATAACGAAAGTTGTTTTCTCGTTTATCGCGACTAAATATTTTCTTGTGAACTCAAAATAACGAAAGTTGTTTTCTCGTCATCGCGACTTAATATTTTCTTGTGATCTCAAAATAACAAAAGTTGTTTCTCATCATCGCGACTTAATATTTTCTTGTGATCTCAACATAACGAAAGTTGTTTTCTCATTATCGCGACTTAATATTTTCTTGTGATCTCAAAATAACGAAGGTTGTTTCTCGTCATCGCGACTTAATATTTTCTTGTGATCTCAACATAACGAAAGTTGTTTCTCGTCATCGCGACTTAATATTTTCTTGTGATCTCAAAATAACGAAAGTTGTTTTTCCGTTATCGCGACGTAATTTTTTCTTGTGATCTCAACATAACAAAAGTTGTTTTCTCGTCATCGCGACTTAATATTTTCTTGAGATCTCAAAATAACGGAGGTTGTTTCTCGTCATAGTGACTTTATTTTCTTGTGATCTCAAAATAAAGTTGTTTTCTTATTATCGCGACTTAATATTTTCCCGTGATCTCAACATAACGAAAGTTGTTTTCTCATTATCGCGACTTAATATTTTCTTGTGATCTCAAAATAACGAAAGTTGTTTTCTCATTATCGTGACTTAATATTTTCTTGTGATCTCAAAATAACGAAGGTTGTTTCTCGTCATCGCGACTTAATATTTTCTTGTGATCTCAACATAACGAAAGTTGTTTCTCGTCATCGCGACTTAATATTTTCTTGTGATCTCAAAATAACGAAAGTTGTTTTTCCGTTATCGCGACTTATTATTTTCTTGTGATCTCAACATAACAAAAGTTGTTTTCTCATCATCGCGACTTAATATTTTCTTGTGATCTCAAAATAACAGAGGTTGTTTCCCGTCATCGTGACTTTATTTTCTTGTGATTTCAAAATAAAGTTGTTTTCTTATTATCGCGACTTAATATTTTCCCGTGATCTCAACATAACGAAAGTTGTTTTCTCATTATCGCAAATTAATATTTTCTTGTGATCTCAAAATAACGAAAGTTGTTTTCTCGTCATCGTAACTTAATATTTTCTTGTGATCTCAAAATAATGAAAGTTGTTTTTAAGTTATCGCGACTTAATATTTTCTTGGGATCTCAACATAACGAAAGTTGTTTTCATGTAATCACGACTTCGATAACTTCTCGTGATCTCGACATAACGAAAATTGTTTTCTCATTATCATGACTTAATATTTTCTTGTGAAATATTAAGAAATATCTTCTGTGTGGGCGTATTCAAGCCGCGCGCTTCAGTTTGAATCTGAATAGCGCGTTCAGCGCGGGGGCGTGGTCACATTAGATATAATGAAGGGAGACATGAAAAACGGACATCGCGTTGTTTTCATATGGATTACTTCATCACAGAACGCGTATCCGCGTTAATCGACTTCAGAGGGTTAATATTTTCCCGTGATCTCAACATAACGAAAGTTGTTTTCTCGTTATTGCGACTTAATATTTTCTTGTGATCTCAACATAACGAAAGTTGTTTCTCATCATTGCGACTTAATATTTTCTTGTGATCTCAACATAACGAAAGTTGTTTTCTCAGTATCGCGACTTAATATTTTCTTGTGATCTCAAAATAATGAAGGTTGTTTCTCGTCATCGCGACTTAATATTTTCTTGTGATCTCAACATAACGAAAGTTGTTTCTCGTCATCGCGACTTAATATTTTCTTGTGATCTCAAAATAATGAAAGTTTTTTTTCCGTTATCGCGACGTAATATTTTCTTGTGATCTCAACATAACGAAAGTTGTTTTCTCGTCATCGCGACTTAATATTTTCTTGTGATCTCAAAATAACGGAGGTTGTTTCTCGTCATCGTGACTTTATTTTCTTGTGATCTCAAAATAAAGTTGTTTTCTTGTTATCGCGACTTAATATTTTCTTGTGATCTCAACATAACGAAAGTTGTTTTCTCATTATCGCGAATTAATATTTTCTTGTGATCTCAAAATAGCGAAAGTTGTTTTCTCATTATCGCGAATTAATATTTTCTTGTGATCTCAAAATAACGAAAGTTGTTTTCTCGTCATCGTAACTTAATATTTTCTTGTGATCTCAAAATAACGAAAGTTGTTTTTAAGTTATTGCGACTTAATATTTTCTTGGGATCTCAACATAACGAAAGTTGTTTTCATGTAATCCCGACTTCGATAACTTCTCGTGATCTCGACATAACGAAAATTGTTTTCTCATTATCGTGACTTAATATTTTCTTGTGATCTCAAAATAATGAAGGTTGTTTCTCGTCATCGCGACTTAATATTTTCTTGTGATCTCAAAATAATGAAAGTTGTTTTCTTGTTATCGCGACTTAATATTTTCTTGTGATCTCAACATAACGAAAGTTGTTTTTAAGTTATTGCGACTTAATATTTTCTTGTGAACTCGACATAACGAAAGTAGCTTTCTCGTTATCGCAACTTAATATTTTCTTGTGATCTCAAAATAACGAAAGTTGTTTTCTCATTATCGTGACTTAATATTTTCTTGTGATCTCGAAATAACGAAGGTTGTTTCTCGTCATCGCGACTTAATATTTCCTTGTGATTTGAACATAAAGGAAGTTCTTTTCTCGTTTACATTACTTTATATTTTCTTGTGATATTGACATAATAAAAGCCTATTTCTCCTTATCACAACTTAAAATTTTCAAATGATCTGAACATAAAGCAAGTTGTTTTCTCGTTATAACGACTTAATATTTTCTTGTGAACTCGACATAATGAAATTTGTTTTCTGGTTATCAGGACATATAATTTTCTCATGATCTTGAAATAACTAAAGTTGTTTTCTCATTACACGACATAACGAAAACTCATTCTCTAAGTTACACAACTGCACCAACATTTGGCAATATAGAATAAAGACTTTCTTAGTGATCATTATAATTTGTGCTTTATTGTTCATTACTGATATTTAATTAACTCATAGATGTTAAATGCTTGAATCAGTATGATTATTTTGTGTATCGTTAAGTTCTTGCTAGATGTGTGGCTCATCACAGTTTCACCACCGCAATAGCATGCCGTGCCGAGACCTTTGGAGGAACAGGTGCTCAAAGTATCAAAGGGGCACAAGGAACAAGGCTTTAAATAGGACTTGCTTATACACGTATCGATACGGGGCTTCTGTATTAATGCAGCAGCAAATTCCGTGATTCAGTTTTGAAAAAGAAACAATGATCAGCAGTGTATGTTTCAGTCATACTCAAAGCTGGAGGACGCTCTCATGCAGAAAATCCAAAACTGACTAATTTATAACATGCCAGGAAATCACTAATATGGACAAAATTATCTGGCTATAACTGTAGCTGAGCTGAATAAAAAGCAGAAACGTTTCGACCGATGAAATGTGGAGCCATTGAACACATGATTGTGAAAATATATAGTCTGTGCGTTTTTCAAGTCATCTCCATGTTATAAATAATGTAGTGCTAATTGACATTTCATTTAGTATAGAAACTATTATATTCTAATATAATATAATATATATAATATATAACTATTATATAACTAATATATTCATACTTCCTTATTCTATTGTAAAAATGTGTAAAAAACTGTTCATAATAGCCTTTATAAACCAATGTCATTAAGAAAATAAAGGACAAATATATTATACAATACAAATGATTGGTTGTTGTCCAGCAGTGTATTTGATTTCGTAACCAATTAAAGATAAGATAAAAAATGATAAAAACAGATAAAACAGACATAAAATTAAAATTAAATAAAATCTGAAATGATGGCTTCACCCCTTGCTGCAGCTAACATTATTTCCTCAGGCTACACACAGGAATATAAACAACAGCTGTGCATGCTCTCCTCATGTCGTTCTTGTAAAATAATAATAATTTAATAATACAAGTAGTTTGTGCATCAAGGGGGAAAGGGGCAGGTGAGCAAAATTTGTGTGTCATGATCATGAGAAAACAAGAAAAATAATCATAATCCATGGACTCTTAGGACTTCCATACTTACGAGATCAAAAAGTTGCAGATTATTCCCAGTCTGAGCTGAAGAAATCCTGATTTCATCAGCAGACTCGTGCTTTGTGGATCAGCTGATCTTCTGGTTTATACCTCCATCTAGAGGTGACCACAGATCGAGGGTCTGGACTCTGGAGAGTCCCTCCTGCTGAAGGAATGTCTGGATGAAGCTCAGTAATTCATCAACATCCAGCTCTGCTTCACAGATTTCATGAATAAATCAAGACTAAACTGAGAAAACATCTTGACAGATCTCACAAAGCCTCAAAACACACAGACACAAACAACAAATGGACTGATGATTCCGCTGCTCTTCCCTACAAGAAGCAAAAATAAAGCAGTGACATGATTTAACCAGGGGAAAAAGACTAATATTCAACAACATTCTATTCTATTCTATGTTCTATTCTGTTCTATTGTATTATGTTATATTCTGTGCTATTCTATTGTATTCTATTCAGTTCTATTGAATTCTATTATGTTCTTGTCTGTTCTGTTCTATTATATTATGTGTTATTCTATTCTATTCAATTATGTACTGTTCTATTCTATTCTATTATGTTATATTCTGTGCTGGTCCATTCTATTCTGTTCAATTCTATTTTATGATGTTCTATTCTATTATGATCTGTTCTATTATATTATGTTCCTTTCTATTCTGTTCTATCATGGTATGTCTATTCAATTTTGTTCTACTCTATTGTATTCTATTCTGTTCTATTATGCGCTATTCTATTATATTCTATGCCATTCTGTTATGTTCTATTATGTTTTGGCCCATTCTATTCTGTTCTATTCTATTCTATTGTATTCTATTATATTATATTCCATTCTGTTATGTTCTATTATGTTTTGGTCCATTCTATTCTGTTCTATACTATTGTATTCTGTTCTATTCTATTATGTGATATTCTATAGTATTCTATTATGTTCTATTCTATTATGTACTGTTCTATTCTGTTATGTTCTATTATATTCTGGTCCATTCTATTCAGTGCAGTTCTATTCTGTGCAATTCTATTGCATTCTATTCTGTTCTATTCTATTCTAACTAACAGAGAATGTTCTCAGAACTTCAGCTTGCATTCAGCCAAGGTTCTCTCAAAATTATGAACAAACATTCTTCCAGTAACTCCTCCAGCAATGTTCATTTAAAGTTATCCGGTCTGGAAAAATGTTCTCAAAATGTTAGCACAAAACCATTTATACGTCGTTCATGGAATTAATTTCAACTGAAACATTAGTTAGACATACTATATGCCTAACTTTTAAAATTATAGTATAACTACTTACTGGCTTCAGAGGCAGGGGCGTCGCTAGTGGGGGGGGGGGGGGGGGGGGTGGGAAGGGTGACAGAGTGCATAGGGCCAAAAGGTTTCAAATTCACTGCACATGGCCCAGAATTCTAGTGATGCTCATGCTCAGATGGTTCAGGAAACATTAAAAAGTAACGTTCGCAAAATGATAAAAAAGAAAAAAACATTTTTTTAAACATTTAAGGAAAACGTTCTTAGAGCATATTTTTGTTAGCTTGCTGCTGTTCTTTAATTAAACATCTCCTCACAGTCGTTCACACTGTTGAAGCATGTCATTTCACCTCAGATGAAGATGTCTGAGGAGATGAATTATTGAAGCCTCTAGAGGCACAGCTGTTGGCTTCACAGCTTATGAATAAAATAATGAAGAATAAAATAAGCTCTGCTGAAGGTAACGAAGCTCTCGGGTTTAAAACTTAAATAAGATGAGCTTGAGTTTGACAAAAAAAATCAGTAAACATTTAACTGTACAGTAGTTTGTTAGAAAACGAAATTCTTGCAGTTCTTCTAATGCATACCTTGTACCATGGTATCCTAATATGGTGAACCATTACTGTATCATAACCCCAGTAGTTTTACATTTGAATCATATATTATCTATTTATTTGAAGCACTTTATGAAGAGAAACAACACAAGACACTTCGTGTTGTGGATAGCAAGCTAGACTTTGATGCTACTTCTGAATGATTACTATGTATGATGAAACAGCTGCTGTAATGTCTCTTTATGTTCTTTAATAAAGTGCAGACGTGTTTTAAGAAGTCTATTCGAGTGTAAAGCTTCACAGCTCCGTATGTTTATGTTTTCTAAAGTGCTTTTGACACCCAGGTCCCATGGTGTAATGGTTAGCACTCTGGACTTTGAATCCAGTGATCCGAGTTCAAATCTCGGTGGGACCTCGTCATTTTCCGATGATTAAGACATTTAAAGAACTCGATAAAACAGTGTGAATTCTATAGAATAGAGTTCAAGATGAGATTATTCAGTGGTAAACATAAAATAAGACCCAAATAGCACAGGTACGTCTAAGATGTCTGTTAAAGATCTCTTCATCTGGAAAGCATCTGATAGGCGTCTTTAAGATGTCAGTTTTACATCCTAGAGACGTCTTCTAAACGTCTGTTTGACATCTGATTGGAAACGTCCTATAGATGTATAGCAGATGAGTAAACGCTTTAAAAAAATACGTCTTGCAGATGTAATGCAGACGTCAAATAGACGTCTCTGAGATGGACGAGTGCTATCAGGGCAGGAATAAAATCCTGAAAAAGTCATGGTGGATTAGAAATTAAAAACATTTCGACAGAAGCTTGGATGTCCTGTTCAAGAACGCCAGTCGTCTTGTAGTTGAGTTTGAGGAAAGCACATCTAAAGAGTGACTCATTCTGCATTCATATGAACAATGTATTTGTACATGTCTCCTGATACGCCTTTCAAATAAATAAATGAAAACTTCACAGACTTTTGCGTCTGTTTGTGTTATAAGGATATGTGTCGCTTCCTCAGGAAACCTAGAGAAAATGTGGTGCAGAGGCTGTGGGAAAAAATACAGTGTATAATAATGTATAATGTAACATAAAAATAAGCTTATATACACACTCTCAGAAAAAAAGGTACAAAAGCTGTCACCAGGGTGCTACCTTTTCAAAAGGCACACCTTTGTACTTAAAGAGTCCATATTGGTATCTTAAAGATACATATAAGTTCCAAAAATGTACATTTTAGTACCTAAAAGGTACAAAAGTGTCCCTTTTTTGAAAAGGTGCTGCCGCAGTTTTAGCTTTTGTACCTTTTTTTCTGAGAGTGTAGGTTCTCTTTAGGTTAGAACCAAAACCTCCCTGCAATGTTTTGGAAAGTTGAGTTCATGCTTATAAAACCTAAAAATTACCATTAGACACTGTTTTGAGTAAGTTATCACAACAAAATGTTCTGGAAGGTTAGTTTTTGGTTATAAGAAAAGCTAGAGATAACTATTATTTGGTTTCCTCCTCAAATAACCAATCACTGTAAAAACTGACTGTGATTTTAACGGTCAAAAACTGAAAATGCTACAGTACAAACTGGTTAAATGATTAACGGTAATATCCTGTAAAATGTACAGGGAAAAAAACGTAAACTGACGTTCCCAGCCTTTCAAATTTTGTTTGAATTTGATGTTTTTTCTTTAAAATAACAGTTTATTCTTATTTTATTCTTATCTGTTATGTTTATTAGGGTTGTATGTCACATATAATGTTGTTAAATTAAAGATTATTGCATATGTCATTTTAATACGTCTCACCATGATGGTGATTAGTGTTTGTGTGAATGACACTGTGCACCTTCTATGTATGTTATTTTTTTAAAAACTGCTTGTGATGGGCTTTGGTTCATAACATGACTTTCTCATCACCACATGTATTTGGTGGTTATCAGTGTATTACAAAGGTGCAAAACAGATTTCAGTACTTCAATAGATTGGTATTCTAACATTATATCGGATAATGAAATTACGGTATTTAACTGTAAATTTAAGGTAAAACCGTAATACCTAAAACGTTGTTACCGTATTTTTTACAGTAGAGTTCTGGCGACCACAGCTGCCGTTTTTTTTACCGTAAATTATACGGATTTTGGGAGTCATATGTTAGGGAATGTTAGGGTAAAGTTCTGTGTTTATTTATAATAAATAGGTGAGGTAACTGTTTTACTGCTAAACACTTCATTAATGTGACGAGCTGCAAATACATGTTAGATGGAAATATTGTGCTTTATTATCGAGTTTGTAGCTTAAAACATGAAATAGTTTGACACTGCAGTTCAGTTGGTGACAGTGCAAGAGGAAATCAGCTGGAATCATCCAGTCTTTCAAACCATTGAAGATAATGTTCAGTTTATCAGTATTGTAATAAACATTTGAGAAATTATTGTATCTGATTGTATTAGTGTATATAGGGTGATAATCAACGTAAAAGATGAACACAAATTCCTCTGTATGCAGTACTTTTAACTAACGCCATTTCAAATCCAAGTACTTTTGAGTTTACAGAAATACTGATTTTCTGACAAGTCAAAGTGGAATGTTTTGTCTTTTTGCGTTTCCTCATAACCACAAAAAGCAAATGTGACAACACATCATAAAAACACAGAAACATTAAATCTCCTCTCCTTATGAAGCAGAAACATTAGGTGAAAAACACAAGTGCTTATACAACAGCTTATTTACAACATTATACATACAAAAAGTCCCGGTATATTCTGCGTGAACACGTTAACCTCCCCCAGATTACACATCTGTTAAAGATCTGGAAAGCATCTGCTGTCCACAAACATCTGATAGACGTCTTTAAGATGTCAGTTTTACAAATCATAAACACCTTAAAGACATCTTCTAAACGTCTATTTGACATCTGATAGGAAACGTCCTATAGACGTATCGCAGTTGAGCAAACACGCTAAAAAATATGTCCTGCAGATGTAATTTTTCTCTGTATGAACACATGATACACAATCCTTCCATTTATATTGAAATATACATACGTGTAAACAGTTTAGACTGAATAAATGGCGCTAGCAGCAACTTTACAGTCAGACTGATGTGTTTAAATGTACAAATAGGCTACAAAGTGTTTAAAGGTGTCACAAATAAAACACTAATACATGTTTTAATCAATAACAAACATACACTACATTAAAGAAGTATAACCCAGCTAACAGGAAACGTTCTCAGAATATTCACCAACATTTTTTAAAAGTTACATAAACGTTTTTCAAGTAATGTTTACAGAATGTTTTGATAACTTTATTACTATTCGAAATAAACATTTGTTATATTTTGGGTGAAAATGTTAATAGAATGCTGTATAATTCAGTGACATTTTAATGTTCTTAGAATTTTAAATATAAACATTCAAATATTGTTATATATTGGGTCAAAATAAAGTTAGTAAAATGTGGCAAGAAATGTTTTTGTAACTTTTAAATAATGTTATAATCACATCAAGAACATGAGGACATTTAAATGTTTCAAAACAACATTCCCACAACGTATTTATTACCCAAATGTTTAAACTACTTGTTTCGGAATGTTCAGAGAACATTCAAAAGTAACATTCCCGTAACAATAAAATGGAATGTTCCCTTAAAACGCTCTCATTAGCAGTTTCTAAAACATTTAAAAACTGGATGCTTGGAATGTTCAGAGAACATTTAGAAATGACGTTTTTATAACATGGCAACGTAAGCAAAATGTTCCTAGTACATGTTTGTTAGCTGGGAATGCACTGTATTAATGCGCATGATTAGACAGAAGCTCATATTTCAGTCGACTCGAGGACGTCGCTGGAGCAGCGTTTGCCGTTGCTCTGGCTGTTCAGCGCATGCGCATTATCGTTCGTGTTGATCGGGCCGTGCTCCAGGCTGATGGTGACCCGGCTGGTCTCGGTGATGGACGAGTTGGTGTGGTAGTTACATTGAGAGTCAGTGGTCACCAGACGCCTGCGCTTTCGCTGACCGCGATACTGCGCAAACTTGCGCCTCAGTGCCGACTGCACCTGCGGGAACAGAACACCAGCGCAATACTGTATATATAAAACATTGTAATCTGGTCAAATACAAAAAAGGGTTTATGCATACAAACAATACGTGTAATATTGCTTTAAAGTGTTGTTGCACCCCGCCCCCCCCCCCACACACACATTTTTTTTTATATTCTGTTAAATTTAATTGCATTTTTTTGTGAGCAAAAAATAAATATCATACATTTTCCCCTGATTTATAGAAGACCCACTAAAATGTCATTCAGTGTCACAATCTTGTCACATTTACAAAAAAGATCAATTTATGACATATTAAAAGAATACTAATTAAAAATAAAAATTTGCCACTATCCTAGGTTTGGCCCATTTGAATACTGTGTTACACTGAATGACAATGTAACAGAATTTCTACCAAATTTTGACATTTTATTCTCCAAAAACTTATTTGAAACCTTTAAAGAAGGCACTTTGCTTACATTTAATGTGTTTTCTATGCACTTTCGTAAATTTCTTTTTTGACCCAATCATATTTATATAAAAATAACATTTATTTTAAACATAATATATCTATATTATAATAAATAACATATATGCATGATAATTATGAAAATAATATGCAATCTATAGGATGTTATATTAAATATCATTTAAGTTGCTTGCCTTTATTTCCCGAAGGCAATTTAGTTTTAGTAGCATTTAAAGTCATAAGCAATACATAACAAAGTTAAATAAAAATTAAAATACAACCACTTAAACGGTATGCAACAATAAATGTTTTATTAGTAAATAGTATGAAATAAGAAATGTTTCAGATTAAATTAAATCACGCATCCAGTTATTACTGGGAAAAAAAACGGAAGAACATAATATTATTTTGTATTTTAATCGAATTTTGTGTAGAAATGGTTTTTGGTAGTCTGATTCAATAATTACAAGAAAAAAGTCCAAGTCACCGTTAATATTACTTCTGCTTTATGCTGGAAGTGAAAAACATTCTGCATGATAGTTTTTTTATAGTAAATAGTGGGCCACTATAATCCTCAGAGGTTTCTGTTCATCTAAAGTGATTTAATAAAGATTAATGAGGTTCATTAATGAAGTATTAATTATTAATCAATGAAATGATTAAGTCATACCTCTCCATTACAGAAGCAGAACATTACGGCCACCAGGAGACCCTGCAGAAACACAAAACAAACGCTCAAGCTTATTATTGTTAACTGAAATCAAAACCATTAGAAAGATCTTTGTAATTTGACATCAAATAAACTTTAACTTAACATGAAAGTCCATTGAACTGAAAAATGTCATGAAATTAAAAAAAAGGATAGTTGAAACTTTAATAATTATGATTTTTTTCCTCCCAATTACGAGTTTATATACAAATTAACAACCGAATTGCGAGAAAAAAAGTTAGAATTTTGAGAAAAGTTATTTTCTTTTTTTATTGTTTTTTATTTTTATTTGGAAACATATGATGACAATTCAATACCACATATATTCACAAAAATAATTGAAGTATTGCAATAGAAAATCAAGTTTTGTAAATGAAAATGTTAGTGAGCAAAAAACAAATGAGCTTTTTGCAAACAACAATAAAGAATTGCAAAAGAAAAAGAAGATTTTTTGCAAAAATAAAGAAAGAAAGAACAGCAAAATATGAATTAAACAGTGCAAAAGCAATGATTTTGCAACACATATTTTGCATGGCCATAGCTACTCATTTATTTGCAACGCTGCTTTTATTTTGTGTTTAAGTTTTTTTTAAGTGTTTTTTCTGAACTGTCACCACTGATGTTTAATCCAACACAGATTGCTAAAGTCAACAGATGTTACTAACAGAGCTACCAGTCTCTGTGTGAACATGATATATTGATACTAAAATGTAATAGCTGTCATGATCTCTAGCTGGAGTGAGCTTTACTAGAGGGCACTCTATTCCAGACTCTTGCCACTTCACTCCGGACTCCATTTCCCATAATCCTCTGCCTGGACTCATCATCAATTGCAATCACCTGTCTCTCATCACCTCATTAGTCTAACACTAAAAGAACAGCACACTCACATGCTCACGTCACAAAAGACTCACAAAATCCTCCAGTACAGTAGGTGGCGTTATGCACCTTAACATTGGTTGCAGTCCACCATTAAATAAGAGAAGAAGAAGAAAGGCTCACATCGCTGGTGATTTAATGCTTCACCTGTAACATTCTCCTGGTTTCATTCCCGTGTTTTCTTGCCCTGCCTCGTCTTCGAGTATTTTGATCTTGGACTATCTGTTTATGATTGTTTGCTGCCTGCCCTGAGCTTCGCCTGTTTAGTGAACTACTATTTTGCATTGTCTTGTATGTACTGTTTCGCTGGTGTTTGACCGTGCCTGTTTGACTACGCTCTACTAATAAAGCCTACAAGTGGATTCCCACTCTTTTATCACAACGCCTCCTTCGTTACAATAGCAGCACATTGTATGCTGTAGTGGCATTAATAATGCAGTGGAAAGCGCTTAAGCTGGCATTTATGTATTATGTTACAGAAACACAACGCTGATGCTAATGTCTGTAATTGATTGTTTCATTACCTGGTAATGCACAAAGATGTTCATGAAGAGCTCGTAGACGGCCAGAGAGATGCGTCCGCTGGGCTCCAGCGGCACCAGGATGAACTGAGCGCCCAGCAGAGGAACCAGGATGATGGTGGCACGAACCGCCTTCATGTACACATTGGTCTCGGTGTGGTGAGTGACCCGCAGTTTGGTGATTAACACCCGCACGATGTTCAGAAGGAAGAACAGGTTCACCTGTCGGGTGGAGAGAGACGTCGGGTCAGATCACACAGATGGACTGAAGATCGGTGTAGGGGGTAATTAGGACGAATCTAAGGGCCCACGCCCCTAGAGATCTGTTTTATTAGCATTAACAGTGCTAGTAGCAATGCAATCGAAATTATAAATATATCTGTCAAAGTTGTAGTTGTATACAAAGATGTATAGATCGGGTCATCAAGAGATCTAAATATTTGTGCATTGCAGACAAATGCAAATGGACTTGTGCTGCAATTCTATGGATTTTTTTTTATTTTATTTAAAGACGATTTTTATCAAATATACTGGGCACTTTATTCGGTGCACCTGTTCAATTGCTTGGTAACACAAATTGCTAATCAGCCAATCACATGGCAGCAACTCAATGCATTTCGGTCACCAGCAGTGAGTTATTTCCTCTTTGTATTTTGTTGTTTGTTTAATCTGAAGTACACAGTCAGCGGCAGGAATATTAGGCTACTGTCACTTTAAGAGCTACACGGATCCAGTTTAACTACTGTTATTCACCTATTTTCATTCTCTACCATTTATGTTCACTTCCACCAATGAGGGTTTATGTAAATAACCACCAAGCATTTCTGTGTAATTGACGGTTTAGGCGCACCTTAAGCTAAACCCAATATTGTAATGCATTACTTTTAAAAGCAACTTTCCCAAACACTGATGATGATGATGATGACGATGATGATGATGATGAAGCTCACCAGCAGAGCGACGTGAATGGGGCCGTGTGTGATGTACAGCAGCTTTGTGTTCATGGACCAACACCTGGAGTAAACGTCAAGTATTTAGGCATTTCTATGTACATTATTAGAGTTCAAGTGTGAATTCCAGAAACGTGGTGTTGACCTGTCGTCGTGGAAGAGCAGACGTGCCACAGCGTGCAGGACCGCGGGGATCACTGGAAAACCTGCAAAAAACATCTTAAATGAGCTCAAACTAATATATCTACTGTCAAAAAATAAGCACTGTGTGATGTGTTTAAAGAGCTCAGTCATTAGAGTATGAAGTCAACTTAAGATTAAGTGAACTCTATACATTTTATTATTCTGTGAACAAATGTGGAGCAATAAAATAACTATTAAAATAGTG
The DNA here is from genome assembly GCF_963082965.1 of Carassius carassius. NCBI lineage: Eukaryota > Metazoa > Chordata > Actinopteri > Cypriniformes > Cyprinidae > Carassius > Carassius carassius. The sequence continues at coordinate 26,310,078 of NC_081800.1, forward strand.
GGTGTTTGACCATGTTTATGTGTGTGTGTATAAGTATTGTAATTATATGATAAAGTTTTGAACTGGGAAAATATTTATGCAGTTTAAAGAGCTTTAACGAGGCACTTTATTTAATAAGCTGTAGCATATTTTCACTTATTTGTAGTTAAAGTTTTGGTCATTTTGTAGTGTTTTTGAATATATGACTAAATTCTTTATTAATATTTATTCATAAGTTTTAGTTTATATAGTTTTAGTTATTTTAGTACGTCAAGTTTAACTAAACAAAAATATGAAATGATGAATGTGATGTATGCAAATGATGAATATATTCTATTTAATTTCTAGTAGAATTTTAGAATTTTAGATATATTCTATTTATATATATTTTTTCTTTAACTATAATTATTGTGAAATCTAGATATATAACACTAGTAAAATGATGATTATTATAGTAATTATGTTTTAATATCTTTGTGTGTGTGTGTGTGTGTGTGTGTGTGTTTGTGTGTGTGTGTGTGTGTATACACACTGTCATTCAAGAATCTGGGATCAATAACATTTTAATGTTTTCTTTTTTTAAAGACGACTTTTCTGCTCATCAAGGCTTCGTTTATTTGATTAAAAATACAGTAAAAATCTGTAATATTTTTAAAATATTATTACAATTTACACTTTTTATCAATTTAATGCATCCTTGCTGAATAAAAGTATTAATTTTTTTTAACAGCAGTGTACAAACACAAATTTTATTTAATTAGTTACAGTTAATAGCTGAAAATAAAGAAAAAAAATATATATATACTATATATATATATATATATATATAAATATTATTTTTTTCTTATTGACAGTGCATCTTAATGGCAGTTTATATATATTAATATACACACACACATTTTAATTTTAAGTGATATATATCAAGATTTCACAGTTACAGTATATACATGTAATACATAAAAAAATACACAACACAACATAAAATATAAGTCAATAAAAAAAAAAGTTAGTATAGGGTCCTATTCACACTAATAACTAGTTGCTTATTAGCATGCCTATTATTAACCTATTGGCTGTTTATTAGTGCTTATAAAGTACATATAATGCATGACATCCATAATCCTACCCAATACCCTAAACGTAACAACTACCTTATAAACTATTAATAAGCAGCAAACAAGGAGTTAATTGAGGCAAAAGTCATAGTTAATAGTGAGAATTGGACCCTAAAATAAAGCGTGACCGAACGTTTTACTAACATAAATAAATAGAAAAGCAACTATCTGAAACATCAACGAATGGTAACGAATGACCTCGTGAGAGCGAGGTCATGGAAAGGTCAGAGATGAAGGAGAGAGCGTACCCCAGCCGAGGACGTAATACCAGCCCAGCTGCTGCTCGCCCACAAACACAGCCACGATGATGAGCGTGTGCAGGTAGATCCCCTCACACAGCATCCAGAAATAATTAGAGCAGGACGTGTACTGCATGATGCTAGCCAGCAGCTTACAGCCGATCTGAGACTGAACATACAGTACGTCATCAGATACACAGTCCCTGTACTGTACGGTCTAATCAAAGACTGAGCTTTACACACAAACACCACACGATTACATCAGATCATGTTTATTATATTTATTATTTAAAACATTAAAATTATGATAAAATCTTCTTGTTATGTAGGAAATATTTACTGTTTTTTTTTTTACTTTATTTACTATTTACACAGGAACATACTGTATATATATATATATGTATTTACACTGTATTCATTAATGTTATTTTAGTAGCATTGAGATACTATTATAGTTTGTTAATATTTTGAATTTTACTTTATTTTTATGTTTTCAGTTTTTACTTTAATTTTAGTAAACTGTTAATATATTTTAATATATTAGAGTACAAGTTTTTGTTGTTTTGTAAATATATCACCTTTTCTGTTTTTTAGTACTTTGTCAAACTAAAGACAAATGAGAATTGCTGAAATAAAACTGAAGTAAAATAAGTTTTTTTTATTTATTTTTTATTTAAAATAACACTTTTTATGGTTTTAGTTATAGTTAATGTTTTTAAAAAATATATGATTTTTTTTTTACAATTTATAATTTTCAATTCGTCTACATAGCTTTTGTTAATTTCTATTTATTAGTTTTAGTTTAATTAATTTTAGTTATTTATATTTAGCTGAAATAAACCTGAAGTAAAATATATATTTTTTATTCTGTTATATTTTTATTTTATTTTAAATAACAGTTTTAGTTTCAGTTCGTTTATTTTAAAAATATATATTTTTTAGTTTTAGTAATATATAGTTTTTATTCGTTTCTGTTTATTAGTTTTAATTGACTTAGATTTAGTTACTTCAGTTTTAGTTATTTAAGTACTTCACGTTAAACTACACGAAATTAAGAATAGCTGAAATAAAACTGAAAATATTTTTATTTTTATTTTATTTTATGTCAGTTAACATTTATATTATTTCAAATAACGCAAATTATTATTTTTGATTAATTTATAAAAATATATTTTTTAACAAAGCAGATTTTATTACTTTATTTTCTTTTTTTAAATTACAAATTGCATTAATATTTTTAATAACTGCATATATTAGCTTGTAATGTTTTTTCCTCTACATTTTTTTGCAACCCAGTTTGAAGAGCTCTGTACAGTAAGTTACAGTAAGTGTTTATAAGTTCAGCTCATGCACACAGTATTTATGCACACTTACCGAGTCTGTTCTGGTCTGCTGAGATTCGATGACGAAGTAGAACCAGCCGATGGTGGCGAACGAGTTCAGGATGAAGGAGGTGAACATGTTTTTATGAAGCGTGATTCGCTGGCAGCTCAAACACCTGCGCAGACATCATATAAAGCGTTCACAAACAGAAAAATGATCTGCATCTGTCTTCTCGAAGTCATAGATTCCGCTTTTATGGTCACAAACGTCATGTGACGTACTTGAAGTATGAGAAGATGCAGATGGAGACGAACAGCGAGATGATGGACAGGACGTGGCCGACCATCCCCAGATAATAATTGATGAGTGTGAGCTGCAGGAGACACACAGAGGTGAAGACAGGCTGATTCTGGACGACTGGATTGATGTGTAAAAGTCAAGCTCTGACCTGGAGTTTCTGCTTCGTGTAAGCTGAGCATTGTGTGTAATTGGACCACAGACGGTTGCTTTCCGGGTGACGAAACCAGTGACCGTCTGAGTCACACACTTTGGTCACTTTCTCTGATGGAAGATGGTGAGAGATGTGAGCAGAGTTTATAAAAAAAAAAAAATTCCAAGTGAAAAAATAGCTTTAAAAATAAATAAAAAAAACTTTTTAGAAGTGAAAAAAAATAGCTCACATTTTTTTTAAATAAATAAATAAACTTTTTCCAAGTGAAAAAAAAAGCTTAAAAAAAAAAAAACTTTTTTTCCAAGTGAAAAAAATAGCTTACATTTTTTTAAAATACATAAACTTTCTCCAAGTGAAAAAAGCATTAAAAAAAAGTAAAAATAAAAAAAAAAATAGCTTCAATTTTTTTAAAATAAAAAAATACACTTTTTTCCAAGTGAAAAAATTGCTAAAAAAAAAATTTTTTATGGTTACATTAAATAGACAAAAAAAGGTTAATTTAAGTAAATCAGTTAAATTTATTATTTCCATTTTATTATTTCCCTAAATCGGTTTTATTTTTCCACTGGTTTTCTAATTTCAAAAAGCATGGCTAATTCAATTCTTTCATTTTCACAACAGTTTATTGAAAAGTTCACCAAAATTACATTTTTAGGGCTTTAGAAATCTGTTTTATTCTTTGTTTTAGGTTAATTTAATATTAGTAATCAGAAAGCATGTCTAATCAATTTTATTCATGAACAAATGTAACAATTTAATATTTTTTATTGATTAAATAAAATGTATAAAAAACTTTTATAATAGGGATTATAATTATTATATTGTAATATAACATGGAACTATGGAATCAATTTTTAAAATTGAATTCAATCATAAAACTTATGCAATTTAACAACAATTTATTAAAAATGTTTTTATGTGCCTAGTAATCTTTGTTATTTTTATGTCAACATTTATTTTATTTCAAATAACACTTTTTTTTTAATTAGTTTTAGTTCATATATAATTTTAAAAAACAACATATTTTATTTAAATAACATATATGATTTTTTTTTTTAAACAGATGTTATTTAGTTTAGTCATTTTTATTTATTAAATGTAATTTATTAAAACACTTGTATTATAACAGGGAGCTATGAAATCAATTTTCAAACATTAACAATAATTTATTAAAAGTTTAACAAAAAATATATATATATATTTAGGTGCCAGTTTCATAAAATCGGGTGTCCTTAAAATAGGATATTATTTATGTCAGTTTATGTTATTTTTAGGTGCCTAGTAATCTGTGTTATTATTTCCCCTAATTTCGTATATCATTTTCTAATTTTCTAATTCAATAAAAGTATTGAATTTGTGTTGAATCAGATAATAATAATATTTCTTGCTAAAGCTACTTTTTGTAATGTCTATTTGATGCTTTATATACATATACATACATTATGGGATAACATTTCTATGATCATCAGAGGCTGCATTACTGTGATTATGACGTCATCAGCTCACCGTTTGGATCGAAGTCCTTGAAGTAGGCGGGGCAGAGCTGGACTGCGGTGCCGGGGGCGGAGTCTCCCCAACAGAGCCAACCATCCCAGGTGCGGTTACAGTACGGCCCTGCAGGGGGCGACACACACACACACACACTCCACTGAACTGAACTATGTATTACAAATAATTATATATCATATTATTTTATATTTTAATTGTATATGATATACTAATATTGCATATATTAATATTATTACTAATATTACTGATATTTATTAAATAAGCTTTCATATTTTTTCTCAGTTTTAGTAATTTTAGTATTTAAACTTATGCTAATTTTATTTATAGTATTTGCCAATGCAACATTTCTAACCTTTATCTTTTAAGTTAATTTTTTTTTAAGTTTAAGCATTTTGTCTAATATTTATTTTTTATTTTATTTTAGCTTGATTTAAAGAAAATTATTTTAAAATAATAATAATAATTATTATTATTATTGTTGTTATTAATTTGAAACATTTAAAAAAGTTGTCAATGGGGTAAGAAAAATTAAAAATATATATCAACATAAAATATATAATAATAATAATAATAATATTAATAATATTTTGAAA
>NC_081800.1:26320286-26367786 GCF_963082965.1 Carassius carassius
ATATATATATATATATATATTATACTATTATAGCATATATTAATATTATAACTATATATATATATATATATATATATATATATATTAAATTAGTTTCCAGTTTTTTTTTACTTAAACTTAAGCATTTCATCTAATATTTATTTTTTGTTTTATTTAAATTTTATTACTTAATAAAATAAAATGTCTGTAATATTTATTTACTTTTTTCAGCAAGTTACCAAAGCAATATTTCTTATTTTTTCTCAGTACTAAAATAACTAAAAAAATTGTAATTAACAATATTTATTTACGAATATATCATTTCATATAAGTCGATTTATTAATAAATTATTCGTACAAATATTATTAAACGTACAATACTATATAGTATTAAATATGTACAACTTTTTATTAATAAATCTACTTTTATTCTACTATTTTAAATCGTAACTGATAATATTCTCTTTGCTCCATATTTTGGCACCTGTGTGTCCAGCAGTGTTAGGAGCAGCAGCAGGACTGATGGCTCTCTCGTCATGATGATGATCTGAAGGTGGCGCTAGAGAGCATCGGTGTCTGCGGCAAACACAAATATATTAATACTGCTTCGTCCAAACATTAATAATGGCATGAGTAACTCTTGTGCTGTGGTGCTTTCTCCAGCTCCAGAGCAGCTGAGGCTTGGCGTGTGTCTCGGGGACGTTCATGAGAACACACCTGTGTTTATTTAGGAAGAGGATGTGTCTGTCTGTCTGTAAACACAGCGGTCAGAACCCAGCGGCCGCAGACTCACACTCCACACTTCTTACATTCAGATTAATGCTGAAATCTTTCGAAAACAACCTCATTCATGGCTTTAAGTGTGAATGGTTCATGCATATTGATATACCTAATATTATTTACATTCAATGCATGTGGCATTTAATATATAATACATAACTAACTGCATATGATTGTTTAGATTATAAATAATATTATTTAAAAATATTGTAAATATAATTAGCACTAAATATGCAAAATATAGCTAGTTGTTATATTATACATGATTGTTACAAACAATTATAAATTGAATTTTTTTCTGTTTTAAATAAAATTATAAAATCTCATTGATCTTTTGTGTATTAGTAAATATAATTTTATAATCTTAAATACATTGTGTGTGTGTGTATATATATATATAACTAAATTTATATATATATTTTTTAAATTTAAAAGAAATTGTTAAATTGTCATTACTGGTAACAAATTAACATTAATAATAAATAATAATAATATTAAATAAATTAAATATATATATATTTCTGTAGTTAATCAAATGTATGTATACATTACATAACAATATTAAACAAATATATCTAATAAAATAAAGTTGATTAAATACATGTAGCATGACATAACTACTTAATAAATACTATTGTTAATTATTACATATTATTAATTGATAAAAAACATTATTATTTAATAAATAACAAATTATTATATTTTTATATTATATTAAAATACACTGCGTTTCTGTAGTAACTGTGGGTCAAACTACAGTTGGTTTCTGTGTGTGTGTTTGTGGCTCTGAGAAGCGTTTGGTTTCCTGTTGATTTACTCTCGAGGGCCAGAAGCAGTGTGCATGTAAACATTATACAGCCAGTCTTTCCCATGAGTTTAAGGTCAAGGGTCACCGTCATGGAAACATCCACTGGACAAAGGTCCAGATCTTTAATTACTGCGTTAACCACCAGAAGATGCCTGTTATTTTAGCATCACAGGCATGACATGAATCATTCCGTGGTAAAATCACCGTAATACACAACGCCATGAATAATCGCTTTATAAATGGGGAGCAATAAGATTAAATACATAAATGTTTAATACAAAATTATATTAAATAATGTTAATATTTACATTAATTTATTTAAATAAATAATATTACAAGATGTGCAAACCTAAGGTGTTTGGAATCACTTGTTTACTATTTAAATATATTTAATTAATAAATAAATAAATATTCACTGTAACGCATGCCGTCACAGCTCATTGCTTTCATAAATTGAGCAAAATTATAAAATACACAAATGTTTAATATTGGATTTCATCAAATAGATGACTATATTTAAAATAAGACAATTACTTTATTAAATAATATAACAAGATGTGCAAATGAATGGTGTATAGAATCACTAGCCTGATGTTTTTTAAATATATTGAAATATAAAATATTACTATAGACTGTATATTAAACAGCAATATTTAAATAAATAAAATCACTGTCAATTGCTTTAATAAATGCAATAGATGCAATATAATAAAATGCATGAATGCTTATATATATATATATATAATTATTAAATGATCATATTCAAAATTAACTATTTTTATTAAATAATATTACAAAATATACAAACTAATAGTTTTTGGAATTTTGTAAAAAATATTTAAATATTAAATACATCTAAATGGAATATATTTAAATAAATATTAAATGTTTAAATTATTAGCGAATAGATTATTCCACGTTTTTTTTATTTGTTATAGCCTGATGGTGTTTGGTTGTACATCTTAAGAAGTTAAAAGGTTCCTCATGGAGAACGTTATTTCTGTTCTGAGGAGCAACAGGAAGCAGAAAGAGAAGAGAGGCCTGACTTCCTGTGCTGTCTGTGAGTTTCCGTCCTGCTCCGTAACATGAGGACAAAAATAAGGCATTGTTGCACCTGCACAAAAGAGACGAAACCGACAAAACACCTCAGTGTCCGACTGAGAGCCGATCACTCAGAATCAACCGCTCACAGAATCCTGAGGAGATTCCAGAAAACAGGAACATGATGTTGACGTTACACAGCCGGAACGCCGGCAGAACCGGATCAAACACAATCCTGAAGAACTAATTTACATTCACACTAATTACACACAAATACCTGATAGATGATCAAACTGAAGAGAACCAGCTGATCACGTGCACATCATCCACAGTGTGTGTGTGTGTGTGTCTGTGTGTGTGTGTGTGTGAGTGTGTGACGTCCTTTCTTAGTCAAAGATTACATGCTTTCTTATTTTCCCGTTACTGAGTCCAAAAATAACAGTGTATTACTGGAGAAGAGCCAGAAAAGTACAACCAGACCACTGAGAGAGAGACGAAACACACGCACACGCAGTACTAAATTACCTGACATACAAAATATTTAAACTATTTCTACATGAAACTTACCAGATTTGGATAATTTCTGTAGATTATGTGAGTGGTGTTTTCCTGTGCAAGATTCGAGATTCAAGATTTATATTCGTCACATACGCGATTATATAGAGCATAAATAACCAGCAGTGAAATGTGAGTAAAAACTCAGTGTCACTGCTGGTGGTTGCTGTGGTGTTGTCAGGGTGTTCTGAGTGGTTGATATAATGTTTTGGGTGGTTGGTAGGGTGTTGTCAGGGTGTTTTGAGTGGTTGGGTGGTTGCTGTGGTGTTGTCAGGGTGTTCTGTGTGGGTGGTTGGGTGGTTGCTGTGGTGTTGTCAGGGTGTTCTGAGTGGTTGGGTGGTTGCTGTGGTGTTGTCATGGTGTTCTGAGTGGTTGGTGCGGTGTTGTCAGGGTGTTCTGAGTGGTTGATATAATGTTTTGGGTGGTTGGTAGGGTGTTGTCAGGGTTTTTTGAGTGGTTGGGTGGTTGCTGTGGTGTTGTCAGGGTGTTCTGAGTGGGTGGTTGGGTGGTTGCTGTGGTGTTGTCAGGGTGTTCTGAGTGGTTGGGTGGTTGCTGTGGTGTTGTCATGGTGTTCTGAGTGGTTGGTGCGGTGTTGTCAGGGTGTTCTGAGTGGTTGATATAATGTTTTGGGTGGTTGGTAGGGTGTTGTCAGGGTGTTTTGAGTGGTTGCTGTGGTGTTGTCAGGGTGTTCTGAGTGGGTGGTTGGGTGGTTGCTGTGGTGTTGTCAGGGTGTTCTGAGTGGTTGCTGTGGTGTTGTCAGGGTGTTCTAAATTGGTTGGGTGGTTGCTGTGGTGTTGTCATGGTGTTCTGAGTGGTTGGTGCGGTGTTGTCAGGGTGTTCTGAGTGGTTGATATAATGTTTTGGGTGGTTGGTAGGGTGTTGTCAGGGTGTTTTGAGTGGTTGGGTGGTTGCTGTGGTGTTGTCAGGGTGTTCTGAGTGGGTGGTTGGGTGGTTGCTGTGGTGTTGTCAGGGTGTTCTGAGTGGTTGGGTGGTTGCTGTGGTGTTGTCAGGGTGTTCTGAGTGGTTGGGTGGTTGCTGTGGTGTTGTCAGGGTGTTCTCAGTGGTTGGGTGGTTGCTGTGGTGTTGTTAGGGTGTTCTGAGTGGTTGGGTGGTTGCTGTGGTGTTGTCAGGGTGTTCTGAGTGGTTGGGTGGTTGCTGTGGTGTTGTCAGGGTGTTCTCAGTGGTTGGGTGGTTGCTGTGGTGTTGTTAGGGTGTTCTAAGTGGTTGGGTGGTTGCTGAGGTGTTGTTAGGGTGTTCTGAGTGGTTGGGTGGTTGCTGAGGTGTTGTTAGGGTGTTCTGTGCGGTTGATATAATGTTCTGGGTGGTTGGTAGGGTGTTGTCAGGGTGTTCTGAGTGGTTGGGTGGTTGCTGTGGTGTTGTTAGGGTTTTCTGAGTGGTTGGGTGGTTGCTGATGTGTTGTTAGGGTGTTCTATGCGGTTGATATAATGTTCTGGGTGGTTGGTAGGGTGTTGTCAGGGTGTTCTGAGTGGTTGGGTGGTTGGTGCGGTGTTGTCAGGGTGTTCTGAGTGGTTGATATAATGTTTTGGGTGGTTGGTAGGGTGTTGTCAGGGTGTTCTGACTGGCTGGGTGGTTGCTGTGGTGTTGTCAGGGTGTTCTGAGTGGGTGGTTGGGTGGTTGCTGTGGTGTTGTTAGGGTGTTCTGAGCGGTTGGGTGGTTGCTGTGGTGTTGTCAGGGTGTTCTGAGTGGTTGGGTGGTTGCTGTGGAGTTGTCAGGGTGTTCTGAGTGGTTGGGTGGTTGCTGTGGTGTTGTCAGGGTGTTCTGAGTAGGTGGTTGGGTGGTTGCTGTGGTGTTGTTAGGGTGTTCTGAGTGGTTGGGTGGTTGCTGTGGTGTTGTCAGGGTGTTCTGAGTGGGTGGTTGGGTGGTTGCTGTGGTGTTGTTAGGGTGTTCTGAGCGGTTGGGTGGTTGCTGTGGTGTTGTCCGGGTGTTCTGAGTGGTTGGGTGGTTGCTGTGGAGTTGTCAGGGTGTTCTGAGTGGTTGGGTGGTTGCTGTGGTGTTGTCAGGGTGTTCTGAGTGGGTGGTTGCTGTGGTGTTGTTAGGGTGTTCTGAGCGGTTGGGTGGTTGCTGTGGTGTTGTCAGGGTGTTCTGAGTGGTTGGGTGGTTGCTGTGGTGTTGTCAGGGTGTTCTGAGTGGGTGGTTGGGTGGTTGCTGTGGTGTTGTTAGGGTGTTCTGAGCGGTTTGGTGGTTGCTGTGGAGTTGTCAGGGTGTTCTGAGTGGTTGGGTGGTTGCTGTGGTGTTGTCAGGGTGTTCTGAGTGGTTGGGTGGTTGCTGTGGTGTTGTCAGGGTGTTCTGAGTGGGTGGTTGGGTGGTTGCTGTGGTGTTGTTAGGGTGTTCTGAGCGGTTTGGTGGTTGCTGTGGAGTTGTCAGGGTGTTCTGAGTGGTTGGGTGGTTGCTGTGGTGTTGTCAGGGTGTTCTGAGTGGTTGGTTGGTTGCTGTGGTGTTGTCAGGGTGTTCTGAGTGGTTGGGTGGTTGCTGTGGTGTTGTCTGGGTGTTCTGAGTGGTTGCTGTGGTGTTGTCAGGGTGTTCTGAGTGGGTGGTTGGGTGGTTGCTGTGGTGTTGTCTGGGTGTTCTGAGTGGTTGGGTGGTTGGTAGGGTGTTGTCAGGGTTTTCTGAGCGGTTGATATAATGTTCTGGGTGGTTGGTAGGGTGTTGTCAGGGTGTTCTGAGTGGTTGGGTGGTTGGTGCGGTGTTGTCAGGGTGTTCTGAGTGGTTGATATAATGTTTTGGGTGGTGGGTAGGGTGTTGTCAGGGTGTTCTGACTGGTTGGGTGGTTGCTGTGGTGTTGTCAGGGTGTTCTGAGTGGGTGGTTGGGTGGTTGCTGTGGTGTTGTTAGGGTGTTCTGAGCGGTTGGGTGGTTGCTGTGGTGTTGTCTGGGTGTTCTGAGTGGTTGGGTGGTTGTTGTGGTGTTGTCAGGGTGTTCTGAGTAGGTGGTTGGGTGGTTGCTGTGGTGTTGTTAGGGTGTTCTGAGCGGTTTGGTGGTTGCTGTGGAGTTGTCAGGGTGTTCTGAGTGGTTGGGTGGTTGCTGTGGTGTTGTCTGGGTGTTCTGAGTGGTTGGGTGGTTGGTAGGGTGTTGTCAGGGTTTTCTGAGCGGTTGATATAATGTTCTGGGTGGTTGGTAGGGTGTTGTCAGGGTGTTCTGAGTGGTTGGGTGGTTGATGCGGTGTTGTCAGGGTGTTCTGAGTGGTTGATATAATGTTTTGGGTGGTTGGTAGGGTGTTGTCAGGGTTTTTTGAGTGGTTGGGTGGTTGCTGTGGTGTTGTCAGGGTGTTCTGAGTGGGTGGTTGGGTGGTTGCTGTGGTGTTGTCAGGGTGTTCTGAGTGGTTGGGTGGTTGCTGTGGTGTTGTCATGGTGTTCTGAGTGGTTGGTGCGGTGTTGTCAGGGTGTTCTGAGTGGTTGATATAATGTTTTGGGTGGTTGGTAGGGTGTTGTCAGGGTGTTTTGAGTGGTTGCTGTGGTGTTGTCAGGGTGTTCTGAGTGGGTGGTTGGGTGGTTGCTGTGGTGTTGTCAGGGTGTTCTGAGTGGTTGCTGTGGTGTTGTCAGGGTGTTCTAAATTGGTTGGGTGGTTGCTGTGGTGTTGTCATGGTGTTCTGAGTGGTTGGTGCGGTGTTGTCAGGGTGTTCTGAGTGGTTGATATAATGTTTTGGGTGGTTGGTAGGGTGTTGTCAGGGTGTTTTGAGTGGTTGGGTGGTTGCTGTGGTGTTGTCAGGGTGTTCTGAGTGGGTGGTTGGGTGGTTGCTGTGGTGTTGTCAGGGTGTTCTGAGTGGTTGGGTGGTTGCTGTGGTGTTGTCAGGGTGTTCTGAGTGGTTGGGTGGTTGCTGTGGTGTTGTCAGGGTGTTCTCAGTGGTTGGGTGGTTGCTGTGGTGTTGTTAGGGTGTTCTGAGTGGTTGGGTGGTTGCTGTGGTGTTGTCAGGGTGTTCTGAGTGGTTGGGTGGTTGCTGTGGTGTTGTCAGGGTGTTCTCAGTGGTTGGGTGGTTGCTGTGGTGTTGTTAGGGTGTTCTAAGTGGTTGGGTGGTTGCTGAGGTGTTGTTAGGGTGTTCTGAGTGGTTGGGTGGTTGCTGAGGTGTTGTTAGGGTGTTCTGTGCGGTTGATATAATGTTCTGGGTGGTTGGTAGGGTGTTGTCAGGGTGTTCTGAGTGGTTGGGTGGTTGCTGTGGTGTTGTTAGGGTTTTCTGAGTGGTTGGGTGGTTGCTGATGTGTTGTTAGGGTGTTCTATGCGGTTGATATAATGTTCTGGGTGGTTGGTAGGGTGTTGTCAGGGTGTTCTGAGTGGTTGGGTGGTTGGTGCGGTGTTGTCAGGGTGTTCTGAGTGGTTGATATAATGTTTTGGGTGGTTGGTAGGGTGTTGTCAGGGTGTTCTGACTGGCTGGGTGGTTGCTGTGGTGTTGTCAGGGTGTTCTGAGTGGGTGGTTGGGTGGTTGCTGTGGTGTTGTTAGGGTGTTCTGAGCGGTTGGGTGGTTGCTGTGGTGTTGTCAGGGTGTTCTGAGTGGTTGGGTGGTTGCTGTGGAGTTGTCAGGGTGTTCTGAGTGGTTGGGTGGTTGCTGTGGTGTTGTCAGGGTGTTCTGAGTAGGTGGTTGGGTGGTTGCTGTGGTGTTGTTAGGGTGTTCTGAGTGGTTGGGTGGTTGCTGTGGTGTTGTCAGGGTGTTCTGAGTGGGTGGTTGGGTGGTTGCTGTGGTGTTGTTAGGGTGTTCTGAGCGGTTGGGTGGTTGCTGTGGTGTTGTCCGGGTGTTCTGAGTGGTTGGGTGGTTGCTGTGGAGTTGTCAGGGTGTTCTGAGTGGTTGGGTGGTTGCTGTGGTGTTGTCAGGGTGTTCTGAGTGGGTGGTTGCTGTGGTGTTGTTAGGGTGTTCTGAGCGGTTGGGTGGTTGCTGTGGTGTTGTCAGGGTGTTCTGAGTGGTTGGGTGGTTGCTGTGGTGTTGTCAGGGTGTTCTGAGTGGGTGGTTGGGTGGTTGCTGTGGTGTTGTTAGGGTGTTCTGAGCGGTTTGGTGGTTGCTGTGGAGTTGTCAGGGTGTTCTGAGTGGTTGGGTGGTTGCTGTGGTGTTGTCAGGGTGTTCTGAGTGGTTGGGTGGTTGCTGTGGTGTTGTCAGGGTGTTCTGAGTGGGTGGTTGGGTGGTTGCTGTGGTGTTGTTAGGGTGTTCTGAGCGGTTTGGTGGTTGCTGTGGAGTTGTCAGGGTGTTCTGAGTGGTTGGGTGGTTGCTGTGGTGTTGTCAGGGTGTTCTGAGTGGTTGGTTGGTTGCTGTGGTGTTGTCAGGGTGTTCTGAGTGGTTGGGTGGTTGCTGTGGTGTTGTCTGGGTGTTCTGAGTGGTTGCTGTGGTGTTGTCAGGGTGTTCTGAGTGGGTGGTTGGGTGGTTGCTGTGGTGTTGTCTGGGTGTTCTGAGTGGTTGGGTGGTTGGTAGGGTGTTGTCAGGGTTTTCTGAGCGGTTGATATAATGTTCTGGGTGGTTGGTAGGGTGTTGTCAGGGTGTTCTGAGTGGTTGGGTGGTTGGTGCGGTGTTGTCAGGGTGTTCTGAGTGGTTGATATAATGTTTTGGGTGGTGGGTAGGGTGTTGTCAGGGTGTTCTGACTGGTTGGGTGGTTGCTGTGGTGTTGTCAGGGTGTTCTGAGTGGGTGGTTGGGTGGTTGCTGTGGTGTTGTTAGGGTGTTCTGAGCGGTTGGGTGGTTGCTGTGGTGTTGTCTGGGTGTTCTGAGTGGTTGGGTGGTTGTTGTGGTGTTGTCAGGGTCTTCTGAGTAGGTGGTTGGGTGGTTGCTGTGGTGTTGTTAGGGTGTTCTGAGCGGTTTGGTGGTTGCTGTGGAGTTGTCAGGGTGTTCTGAGTGGTTGGGTGGTTGCTGTGGTGTTGTCTGGGTGTTCTGAGTGGTTGGGTGGTTGGTAGGGTGTTGTCAGGGTTTTCTGAGCGGTTGATATAATGTTCTGGGTGGTTGGTAGGGTGTTGTCAGGGTGTTCTGAGTGGTTGGGTGGTTGATGCGGTGTTGTCAGGGTGTTCTGAGTGGTTGATATAATGTTTTGGGTGGTGGGTAGGGTGTTGTCAGGGTGTTCTGACTGGTTGGTTGGTTGCTGTGGTGTTGTCAGGGTGTTCTGAGTGGGTGGTTGGGTGGTTGCTGTGGTGTTGTTAGGGTGTTCTGAGCGGTTGGGTGGTTGCTGTGGTGTTGTCTGGGTGTTCTGAGTGGTTGGGTGGTTGCTGTGGTGTTGTCAGGGTGTTCTGAGTAGGTGGTTGGGTGGTTGCTGTGGTGTTGTTAGGGTGTTCTGTGCGGTTTGGTGGTTGCTGTGGAGTTGTCAGGGTGTTCTGAGTGGTTGGGTGGTTGCTGTGGTGTTGTCAGGGTGTTCTGGGTGGTTCGGTGGTTGCTGTGGTGTTGTCTGGGTGTTCTGAGTGGTTGCTGTGGTGTTGTCAGGGTGTTCTGAGTGGTTGGGTGGTTGGTAGGGTGTTGTCAGGGTGTTCTGAGTGTTTGGGTTTATTTATTATTTGCATAGATTTGATTTTAGATTTAATTGTAAAGGCCTGTTCACACCAAGAACTATAACTATAAAGATAACAATAAGGATATAGTTCTAAAAATAATTCTCAATATAAATGAGTCCACACCCCAGGTATAACGATAAAGGCACAGAGACATTATATCATTGGAATCACTTTCAGCTGATGAATGATAAAAACATTAACAGCCAATCAGAATCAATCCTGCTATAATGAGCAGACGAGCGTCCACTTGGAATAAACAGACAATATCATCTGCTGGTGTGGAAGCTAATATAGTTATCTGTCTTTATAGTTATTGCTCTTGGTTTGAACAGGCCTTTAACTTTGATTTTTCATTTTTTGTAACTAAAATTAAAATGAAACACGCATGTCTTTGCATTAGAGCTGCAACTAACGATTATTTTTTCTGTCAACTAATCTAACGATTATTTTTTCGATTAGTCGACTACTCTAACGATTATTAGGTGCGCTGTCTTTTAAGGGGCCGTTCACATATCGCGTTTTTTGCGCGGTCAAGTTCGTTATTTCCAATGTAGGCGCTCGGTATGCGCGCTCATAATGGAAGCGACGCGCACGCGAAAACAGGCGCATTCGCACTGCATCGAGTTAAAAACATCTCAACTTTTCAGAATGCCGTAGCGCACCGCGGGTCATGTGACAAGAACTAACCAATCAGTTTCATCCTTTCCCGTAACAACGTTGAAAGCTCAGCTAAGATGAAGGAACTGCTGATCATAGATGTATATGGATTGCCATTTTAAAATAAATTTAGTAACAGAGCTACTGCAAGCGATTTTTAGTGCTGCTGCAAATCCATTTATCCTTTGCGGAAATTTTCCGCGTCTTCATGGAGAGAGCAGGTCATGGTTGCTTAGCAATGGCAGACATCCCAGGGGCGCAACTGCCCGAGCGCTTTGGAAAGAAGGAGAAAGCGGCGCGACTAGCGTTTTTAGGCACGATATGTGAACGGCCCTAACGCGCCGCCAACACAGACTTACTTTATTTTTTATTTTATCCTTACTTCAGCCGCTACAGGTGATCATACCAATAACTTGTAATCTTTACAAGAATATCAGAATCATGCAATGAGCAAGTCTGGTACACCATCTCGGTTTTTCAAAGGGAACAAAGGGCGATTTTATTTGGCCTCTGTTTGAAGTATTCCCATACTTTTGATAACAGTGGTCTCTGTTTTTGTGATAGAATGCAACTTTCTCCATTCCCAGTATGCCATTACGCGAGATGTAAACAGTGTGACGCGTCGACGCATTTCACGCACGTCGACGTATTTTTGTAGTCGACGTAATCGATGACGTCGACGCGTCGTTGCAGCACTACTTTGCATCATTAAAATAAGATAAATTTGTGTGACCATTAAGTTAAGACTCGTTCCACCCACTGGTGGAAGTTTGTTTGAAGTTAGAAAAATAAAATATGTGCCATAACAATTGTCAATATTTAGTGATTTAGCCTCAGATACAGTTGATGCCATTATTAACTGGTAAAGCATATTCTGTGTAGTGTCTGGTTTGACTCTCCAGGATGTTGTTTGGTTGCTGGACATTGATCCGTTGAACCAAATGAGAGACCTTGACCTGTTACAACTGTGAAATCTCCCTACATGGAGATCAAGGAAGCACATCTGGAGCACTCAGAATACAGCATCGAAGCCAGACTGAGGATCTGTTCCAAACCCTAGTGAGCTCCCTACATGAGCAGATGCACACTAACTCAAATCAGACCTCATTAGTGAAGATCAGACCTCCATCAGCATCAACACAAGCAAGACTAACAACTATAAAAATAAATATACAGTATACAAAAATACTGTGCACAACACTCCATGAATAATTAAGCAGCACTGTTTTTGTTTATATTAATAAATTGACTGAATTTGATTTATAATCATAATTCGATCACACATAAGTTTTAGAGCAAAGGTTTTTAGTGTGTATTACTATTAAATTATTATTCACAGTTATAATATGTAGTTCCAGTGCAATATAAGATAACTTTGCTAACTGTTTGCGGAAGAATGTGTAATATTTCCTTCAAATTTGGCCGAACCAAGCGTAATCGGAAACATGTCTATGATGCCTTCAAATGCGTCCTATATAGGCTGCAGACTACGTTTTGGAACAGAACCTCATTGTTAAGATAAAAAGGTATTTTATATTCTTATAACGACTATAATTATATAAAGAACACGTTGGTAACCACATTGCATTGGGTGAGGGTGAGTTGCATGTCTTCAGAAATGTAGCTTTTTAGATTAAAGCCACAAAGAAAACTCACACATTGAGTCGTCAGAGGTTGTGAAAGCACATGGGCAGAACACACACCCTATTAATACACCAAACAGCTGCCTGGCAGGGCAACATGTCACTGTGCCCTACATGACACCGGTGACGCCTCTTTAGTGCCCTTGAAAGTGGACATGGCTGAGATGTTCACTACAGACCCCTTAACACACACACACACACACACACACACACATACACACACACTGCCAACTGACCACAGAATATTAACAATAGTCCAATACCAGAAGAATATTAATACGCCATTTAGAGTCACATGGTCAGTTTGTTGAAGGTATTTGTCACAATATTCCCCATAATTTTGAAAGACTAAGAGGCTATTTAAAAAATATAAATCCAGTGAATTGTACCATAGTACATTAGCATGGTACTGATTCTACCATGGTAAATGTAAAAATGGTAATTTTTTTGTGGAAACTTCGACCAGCGAAAGTAAAAAATAAATGCATTTTAATATAGTAAAAATAATTAAGATTGATCTTCCTCTAAATTATATAAACAGCCTAACTTTTAACGAGCAATGCACCATAAGATCACCTTTACACTATAAAAAACACTATATGTCAGCCTATATTAATCACCTCTATGTAAAAAAACATAGAATACCGTTCTTACCAAATTCATTCAACACGTTATTAAATCGTAATTAGTTTTTAAACACTGACAGGAACTTTCAGATCTGATTCCAAAGTTACTGCGTTTATAAAACAACTCTATGAAAGACTCAGATCACGTATCTAAAAATAAATCGCTATAGTTAAAGAGAAATAATAAGAGGAGTGAAGTTTCCTACCGTTCTGCTGTGTTTGGTCCTCACGCGCGTCTGACGCTCCGCGGCGCGTGTCCGCCCCTCACACGCGCGTTTACAGCGCTAAATTAATCATCTGTGCTAATTATTATACATTTACTTCATTGTCAGCTTCAGGTACTTCATTTATTATTGTTCAATGAACTGTTTGAAACAAAAAAAGGTTGTATTTCAGTGTCTCTGCAGGGGATTATAGAGCAACAGCGACACCTGCTGTCGACACGTGGTTTTTGGTAGTGATGCTACAGTCAAAAATCAGTAATAATTCAAACTTATCAAAATAAAATATATAAAATAATGGTTTCTATTTTAATATCCTTTAAAATATCATTTATTTCTGTGAGAAAAAAAAAACATAATAAATCATTCTGATCCCAAACTCTGACCAGTGTGTGTGTGTGTGTGTGTGCGTGTGTGTGTGTGTGTGTGTGTGTGTGTGTGTATAGCACTTACACACTAATGCCCCACAATAATAAACATGTTAAATAATCATCTGAGGAGGAATATAATTTACATAGGAGGATATAATTTTATATGCAATATTACCTTTTCTTTTCATCATCATCTTTAAGAGTTCATGATCATTTCTGTTCAACTTTATTTCTCAGTTGATAAATCCATCCACAATTCATAAAACACAACACATGCAACTGAGGTACAAGAAGTATTGACTTCCAAAAGTAATTGAAATCATTTAAAAATCAAATCGACAGGTAAAAAAAGCCTCAGATCCAAATATTCATTTATCACCAATGAACTGTTTCACAAAAACTTCCTGCTCCGATGTCCAGATCTGAATTTAAAAAATCACAAACAGGCTCCGAAGTCCCGATCTGAATCAAACGAGTCGCGAACAGGCTCCGAAGTCCCGATCTGAATCAAACGAGTCACGAAATGGCTCCGAAGTCCCGAACTGAATCAACCGAGTCGCGAACAGGCTCCGAAGTCCCGATCTGAATCAAACGAGTCACGAACAGGCTCCGAAGTCCCAATCTGAATCAAACGAGTCACGAACAGGCTCCAAAGTCCCGAACTGAATCAACCGAGTCGCGAACAGGCTCCGAAGTCCCGATCTGAATCAAACGAGTCACGAACAGGCTCCGAAGTCCCAATCTGAATCAAACGAGACGCGAACAGGCTCCGAAGTCCCGATCTGAATCAAACGAGTCACGAACAGGCTCCGAAGTCCCAATCTGAATCAAACGATACGCGAACAGGCTCCGAAGTCCCGATCTGAATCAAACGAATCGCGAACATGCTCCGAAGTCCCGATCTGAATCAACCGAATCGCGAACAGGCTCCGAAGTCCCGAACTGAATCAAACGAGTCTCGAACAGGCTCCGAAGTCCCGATCTGAATCAAACGAATCGCGAACATGCTCCGAAGTCCCGATCTGAATCAACCGAATCGCGAACAGGCTCCGAAGTCCCAATCTGAATCAAACGAGACGCGAACAGGCTCCGAAGTCCCGATCTGAATCAAACGAGTCACGAACAAGCTCCGAAGTCCCAATCTGAATCAAACGAGACGCGAACAAGCTCCGAAGTCCCGATCTGAATCAAACGAGTCGCGAACATGCTCCGAAGTCCCGATCTGAATCAACCGAATCGCGAACAGGCTCCGAAGTCCCGAACTGAATCAAACGAGTCGCGAACAGGCTCCGAAGTCCCGATCTGAATCAAACGAGTCGCGAACAGGCTCCGAAGTGCCGATCTGAATCAAACGAGTCGCGAACAGGCTCCAAAGTCCCGATCTGAATCAAACGAGTCGCGAACAGGCTCCGAAGTGCCGATCTGAATCAAACGAGTCGCGAACAGGCTCCGAAGTGCCGATCTGAATCAAACGAGTCGCGATCTGAATCAAACGAGTCGCGAACAAGCTCCGAAGTGCCGATCTGAATCAAACGAGTCGCGAACAGGCTCCGAAGTGGTAAATTTTTTTTGTGGAAACTTACCAGAAAAGATTTTTTTTAGAAAGAAAGAATAAATTTTACTGACCACAAACTTTTGAACTCTAGTGTTTATTGTTCGAAAAGACTTCTATTTTAAATAAATTCTCTTCTTTTTATCTTTTCATTCATCAAAGAATCCTGAAAGAATATCACAGTTTCAGCAGCACAACTCTGATAATAAATAATCATATTATAATGATTTCTGAAGATCATGTGACACTGAAGACTGGAGTAATGATGCTGAAAATCACAGAAATAAAATAGATTTTAATGTATATTAAAATAGAAACATGTTGTTTTACTTCATAATAATATTTCACTTTTTCCCCCTGTACTTTTGATCAAATAAATGCAGTTTCGATGAGTAAACTCCTGTAAAATAAAATTATAATAATCATTTTTTTTCATCAAAATAAATCATTCTGATCCCAAACTCTGACCGGTGCGTGTGTGTGTGTGTGTGTGTGTGTGTATAGCACTTACACACTAATCCCCACAATAATAAATATGTTAAATACTCATCTGAAGAGGAAACTATGTTGCATCATAATGAAAGGGTGTGTGACGTACACTTTTCTGTAAACTGAGCCAAACATTTTCACTGATTTAGGGTAGAGTAACAATATTTACTGTATTGCGCAAGTTACTTCATACTTAGATATAATTTTATATGCAATATTACCTTTTCTTTTCATCATCATCTTTAAGAGTTCATGATCATTTCTGTTCAACTTTATTTCTCATTTGATAAATCCATTCACAATTCATAAAACACAACACATGAAACTGAGGTACAAGAAGTATTGACTTCCAAAAGTAATTGAAATCGTTTAAAAATCAAATCGACAGGTAAAAAAAAAGCCTCAGGTCCAAATATTCATTTATCACCAATGAACTGTTTCCCAAAACCTTCCTGCTCCGATGTCCAGATCTGAATTAAAAAAATCACAAACAGATCCGAAGTCCCAATCTGAATCAAACGAGTCGCGAATAGGCTCCGAAGTCCCGAACTGAATCAAACGAGTCGCGAACAGGCCCCGAAGTCCCGATCTGAATCAACCGAGTCGCGAACAGGCTCCGAAGTCCCGATCGGAATCAACCGAGTCGCGAACAGGCTCCGAAGTCCCGATCTGAATCAACCGAGTCGCGAACAGGCTCCGAAGTCCCGATCTGAATCAAACGAGTCGCGAACAGGCTCCGAAGTCCCGATCTGAATCAAGCGAGTCGCGAACAGGATCCGAAGTCCCGATCTGAATCAAACGAGTCGCGAACAGGCTCCGAAGTCCCGATCTGAATCAAACGAGTCGCGAACAGGCTCCGAAGTGCCGATCTGAATCAAACGAGTCACGAACAGGCTCCGAAGTCCCGATCTGAATCAAACGAGTCGCGAACAGGCTCCGAAGTGCCGATCTGAATCAAACGAGTCACGAACAGGCTCCGAAGTGGCGATCTGATAACTTCAACCAACGAATGTAAAAAATAAATGCATTTTAATATAGTAAAAATGATTAAGAATGATCTTTCTCTATATTATATTAACATCCCAACGAGCAATGCACCATAAGATCACTTTTACACTATAAAAAAACATTATATCTGAGCCTATATTAATAACTTCTATGTAAAAAAAAAAAACATACTATTACGTTATTAAATCATAATTAGTTTTTAAACACTGACAGGAACTTTCAGATCTGATTCCAAAGTTACCGCGTTTATAAAACAACTCTATGAAAGACTCAGATCACGTATCTAAAAATAAATCGCTATAGTTAAAGAGAAATAATAAGAGGAGTGAAGTTTCCTACCGTTCTGCTGTGTTTGGTCCTCACGCGCGTCTGACGCTCCGCGGCGCGTGTCCGCCCCTCACACGCGCGTTTACAGCGCTAAATTAATCATCTGTGCTAATTATTATACATTTACTTCATTGTCAGCTTCAGGTACTTCATTTATTATTGTTCAATGAACTGTTTGAAACAAAAAAAGGTTGTATTTCAGTGTCTCTGCAGGGGATTATAGAGCAACAGCGACACCTGCTGTCGACACGCGGCTATTGGTAGTATATAGTAATCATTTTATAATTAGTAAAATTACTTAATGATGTAAAAATATATAAATAGCGATAATTATTTATATTTATATATACACACACACACACACAAAAGTATCACTATTTATATTTTCACACTCACATTATTAAATAATTGTACTTATTATTTTATGACTACTATATATATATATTAGGGGTGTAACGATACGCGTATTCGTATTGAACCGTTCGGTACGAGGCTTTCGGTTCGGTACGCGGTACGCATTATGGACCGAACGGTTCGTTGGACTAATTAATTATCAGTGTTGGGTATAGTTACTTTGGAAAGTAGTTAGTTAGGTTACAACGTTACCATCAATTAAAAGTAATCAGTTATGATACAGCGTTACCTATTCATAAAAGTAACGCGTTAGAGTACTCATGCGTTACCAAAAATTAAAAGCCGTTTGCAGCTCCTCACACATGACAGACACAGCCCCCGGCCCCTTTAAATGCACCTAGAAGTCGTGACTCCTGACAATGAATAACGTCAGTCATCCGACTAAATGAACACTGCAGGATAACAATAACAGGAAAGACAGTCAGCAATAGGCTATTCCACATGGCGTTTTATTTATTTATTATCACAGAACATATTATTAATCAAAATTCGCACCTACCCAGCCCGGGTAGCCTAGGCTACTGTATATTATGAGCACCACAAGATAACTCCTGATTTTTCTTTAACTTTAAATAATGCAGTTATCAAAGTACAAGTATGCTTACTTGTAAACACGACCTTAAACAGGCTTGCAGATTTAAATCCATTTAGAAATGATGAACAACCAGCCAGCCAACGATCTAACAGAAATTAACAGCTGCCTGTCAAACAAAAATGATAACAAACCGAATTAAATCCTTCACTGCCACACAGGCTTAAAAGCCGAACTAATTATTATTAAAGTGTCACTCACAGTCACAAGCCTAAATTCGCTTTAACACAGTCCATAAACCAAACGCTGTCCTCTCTGCCATCTTGCCGGGAGTTCGAGAACCACCCCCCCCCCCCCACAGGGTCAGGCGCAGGGCACAGACGTATTTTGACTTTACGATCACAGAGCTTCGGCTCCGCGGATACATCCGCAGGTGGCACAGTAGACCTATACTGTCTGACAAAAAGCAGGCTGCAGTCGGGATTTTCCTTTCCTTAAAATAACGGATTACTTTTTTTAAAAAATAACGAAGTTACTGATTACTTACGCACGAAACCAACGCGTTAAGTTACACATTTCAGGAAAAAAGTAATTAAAGTACTCTAACGCGTTACTTTGTAACGCGTTACCCACAACACTGTTAATTATATTTGGAAAATATACAACAAGGTAGCCCAATAACCCAAACGACGTAACAGGCAACGCCCCTGACACCCCCGAAGAAGAAAAAAACACCAACTTATATGTTTATGTTAGGCTACTCAGTCAGGCGCTCGCTCACTCAGTACGTGCTGAAGGCTCGTTGCAAAATGGCCAATGCGTTTAACAGACCAGAAATAGAAGATCCTCCAATAACCAACAGGTCTGGTGTTTGGGTGCACTTTGGATTCCCTGTAAGCTATAATGGTGATGGCAAGAGAGTGGTGGATAAAAAAATCAACGATATGTCACATCTAGGGTACACCAGCGGGAATACAAAAAAATAAAATAAAACACCAGCGGGAATACTTGAAACATGTCAACTCATTTACGCCGACATCACCTTAGTGTGTCAGTATCTGGGAAAAGACGGAAAAAAGGAGAGACATACCCGCAACAAACTATCCCCGCAGCATTTAGACAGACATTTCCAACGGATTCAAACCGGGCAAAAGACATCACTACGGCGATTGGTAGGCTACATTTACGTTATAGCCGCGGATATGAGACCTTACTATTTACCATTGATTCTATCATCACCATTATAGCTTACAGGGAATCCAAAGTGCACCCAAACACCAGACCTGTTGGTTATTGGAGGATCTTCTATTTCTGGTCTGTTAAACGCATTAGCCATTTTGCAACGAGCCTTCAGCGCGTACTGAGTGAGCGAGCGCCTTACTCTGTAGTGGAAAACGTAGGTTTTAAGAACATGCTTAATGTAATTGAGCCCCGTTACAATATTCCTTCACGAGCCCATTTCAGTCAGACCGTAATTCCTGCTTTGTTCCAAAAAACATAAGCCCTTTAGAGAACCAATTGAGTAAAAACACACTCAATATAAAGAGTTATAGAGTTCCATATAAAAAGTTACATCTTTGTATTTGTTCATAACTAATATAACATTTTCATTTTTTTTATATAAGGAGCCGTTTTTGTTTTATACAGTATGCTGCTAAGAAAACACCATAGAAGGTAAAAAATAGCTCCATCATTGTTCAATGTAAAATAAAAAAACATACTTTGTTAGTTTTAATAAATAAAACATTTTTTAAAAATCAAGGAAATTTATCTGCCAACTTTTTCTTTTTGCTGTATCTAAAACGTACCGAACCGTACCGAACCGAACCGTGACACCAGTGTATCGTATCGAACCGAACCATGAATTTTGTGAACCGTTACACCCCTAATATATATATATATATATATATATATATATATATATATATATATATAATTATGATGCCTCTTTATGAGCTAACTGAAAATATAATCAAATAATACTAAAAAGAAATGGTATGTGACCAAAAAATTTAAATAAACTGAATAATAGCTATACATTTAAACATCATTTTAATTGACTTTAGTTTATATATATATATATATATATATATGTGTGTGTGTGTGTGTGTGTTTTATAATACCTATGCCTTTTTAATTAGTTCACAAGTATTAGTATCAAAATCATCCTTAAAACAAACTAAATAATCAAGTGCTAAGGGTGATTACAAATGGTGAAAAGTAAATTATAACAAAAAATGTTATTGGCGTCTGCGGATTTTAATAAAAAATAATAAATGAAGTACCTGAAGCTGACAATGAAGTAAATGTATAATAATTAGCACAGATGATTAATTTAGCGCTGTAAACGCGCGTGTGAGGGGCGGACACGCGCCGCGGAGCGTCAGACGCGCGTGAGGACCAAACACAGCAGAACGGTAGGAAACTTCACTCCTCTTATTATTTCTCTTTAACTATAGCGATTTATTTTTAGATACGTGATCTGAGTCTTTCATAGAGTTGCTTTATAAATGCAGTAACTTTGGAATCAGACCTGAAAGTTCCTGTCAGTGTTTAAAAACTAATTATGATTTAATAACGTAATAGTATGTTTTTTTTACATAGACTAGAAGTTATTAATATAGGCTCAGATATAATGTTTTTTTTATAGTGTAAAAGTGATCTTATGGTGCATTGCTCGTTAGGATGTTAATATAATATAGAGAAAGATCATTCTCAATCATTTTTACTATATTAAAATGCATTTATTTTTACTTTCGTTGGTCGAAGTTTCCACAAAAAATGTACCACTTCGGAGCCTATTCGCGACTCGCTTGATTCAGATCGGGACTTCGGAGCCTATTCGCAACTCGTTTGATTCAGATCGGGACTTCGGGGCCTATTCGCAACTCGTTTGATTCAGATCGGGACTTCGGAACCTGTTCGCGACTCGTTTGATTCAGATCGGCACTTCGGAGCCTGTTCGCGACTCGGTTGATTCAGTTCGGCACTTCGGAGCCTGTTCGCGACTCGTTTGATTAAGTTCGGGACTTCGGAGCCTGTTCGCGACTCGTTTGATTCAGATCGGCACTTCGGAGCCTGTTCGCGACTCGTTTGATTCAGATCGGGACTTCGGAGCCTGTTCGCGACTCGTTTGATTCAGTTCGGGACTTCGGAGCCTGTTCGCGACTCGGTTGATTCAGTTCGGGACTTCGGATCCTGTTCGCGACTCGTTTGATTCAGATCGGGACTTCGGATCCTGTTCGCGACTCGTTTGATTCAGATCGGGACTTCGGAGCCTGTTCGCGACTCGTTTGATTCAGTTCGGGACTTCGGATCCTGTTCGCGACTCGGTTGATTCAGTTCGGGACTTCGGATCCTGTTCGCGACTCGTTTGATTCAGTTCGGGACTTCGGATCCTGTTCGCGACTCGTTTGATTCAGATCGGGACTTCGGAGCCTGTTCGCGACTCGTTTGATTCAGTTCGGGACTTCGGAGCCTGTTCGCGACTCGGTTGATTCAGTTCGGGACTTCGGATCCTGTTCGCGACTCGGTTGATTCAGTTCGGGACTTCGGAGCATGTTCGCGACTCGGTTGATTCAGTTCAGGACTTCGGAGCCTGTTTGTGATTTTCTTTAAATTCAGATCTGGACATCGGAGCAGGAAGTTTTTGTGAAACAGTTCATTGGTGATAAATGAATATTTGGATCTGAGGCTTTTTTTACCTGTCGATTTGATTTTTAAATGATTTCAATTACTTTTGGAAGTCAATACTTATTGTACCTCAGTTGCATGTGTTGTGTTTTATGAATTGTGGATGGATTCATCAACTGAGAAATAAAGTTGAACAGAAATGATAATGAACTCTTAAAGATGATGATGAAAAGAAAAGGTAATATTGCATATAAAATTATATCTAAGTATGAAGTAACTTGCGCAATACAGTAAATATTGTTACTCAACCCTAAATCAGTGAAAATGTTTGGCTCAGTTTACAGAAAAGTGTACGTCACACATCCTTTCATTATGATGCAACATAGTTTCCTCTTCAGATGAGTATTTAACATATTTATTATTGTGGGGATTAGTGTGTAAGTGCTATACACACACACACACACACACACACACACGCACACACACACACACACACACTGGTCAGAGTTTGGGATCAGAATGATTTATTATGTTTTTTTTTCTCACAGAAATAAATGATATTTTAAAGGATATTAAAATAGAAACCATTATTTTATATATTTTATTTTGATAAGTTTGAATTATTACTGATTTTTGACTGTAGCATCACTACCAAAAACCACGTGTCGACAGCAGGTGTCGCTGTTGCTCTATAATACCCTGCAGAGACACTGAAATACAACCTTTTTTTGTTTCAAACAGTTCATTGAACAATAATAAATGAAGTACCTGAAGCTGACAATGAAGTAACTGTATAATAATTAGCACAGATGATTAATTTATCGCTGTAAACGCGCGTGTGAGGGGCGGACACGCGCCGCGGAGCGTCAGACGCGCGTGAGGACCAAACACAGCAGAACGGTAGGAAACTTCACTCCTCTTATTATTTCTCTTTAACTATAGCGATTTATTTTTAGATACGTGATCTGAGTCTTTCGTAGAGTTGTTTTATAAACGCAGTAACTTTGGAATCAGATCTGAAAGTTCCTGTCAGTGTTTAAAAACTAATTATGATTTAATAACGTAATAGTATGTTTTTTTACATAGAGGTTATTAATATAGGCTGAAATATAATGTTTTTTTATAGTGTAAAGGTGATCTTATGGTGCATTGCTCGTTAAAAGTTAGGCTGTTAATATAATATAGAGGAAGATCAATCTTAATTATTTTTACTATATTAAAATGCATTTATTTTTTACATTCGTTAGTCGAAGTTTTCAGATCGGCACTTCGGAGCCTGTTCGCGACTCGGTTGATTCAGATCGGGACTTCGGAGCCTGTTCGCGACTCGTTTGATTCAGATCGGGACTTCGGAGCCTGTTCGTGACTCGTTTGATTCAGATCGGGACTTCGGAGCCTGTTCGCGACTCGTTTGATTCAGATCGGGACTTCGGAGCCTGTTCGTGACTCGTTTGATTCAGATCGGGACTTCGGAGCCTGTTCGTGACTCGTTTGATTCAGATCGGGACTTCGGAGCCTGTTCGTGACTCGTTTGATTCAGATTGGGATTCGGAGCCTTTTAGCGACTCGTTTGATTCAGATCGGGACTTCGGAGCCTGTTCGTGACTCGTTTGATTCAGATCAGGACTTCGGAGCCTTTTCGCGACTCGTTTGATTCAGATCGGGACTTCGGAGCCTTTTCGCGACTCGGTTGATTCAGATAATGGTTTCTATTTTAATATCCTTTAAAATATAATTTATTTCTGTGAAGTGCAGCTTTATTTTCAGCATCACTCCTCCAGTCTTCAGTGTCACGTGATCTCCAGAAATCAGTCTAATATGATGATATATTATTAGAATTATTAATAGCTGATGCCAAATATTATTTTGGAAGCTGTGACACTTTTTTCAGGATTCTTCGATGAATACATTTTTTAAAAGAAAAGTCGCGAACAGGCTCCGAAGTCCCGAACTGAATCAAATGCCTCACGATCCGTGCTTTGAAGTTATGACAAGTTATGATAGTAAAATGACAGTAATCAGTGTTTCACCCAAGTTTTCAAACATTTACACTTCAGATTTATCAATCTATAATATCTATAACACCTGTGAATTTCCGCAGGGAAGTTAAATCCTTAATATCTCGCAGTTAGTGCGGAGTGACTCCAGTTTATATTATCTTTACTGGTTTGTTACATCAGAGCGTTTGGTTTGTGGTTTGATTCCTCTGTTCCTCAGTTGTGCTGCTCAATGTTTTAGTGGTGACTGTGACTAATTTTATTTTTCACGATTCACAGATCAATAGAAAGATAGAAATCATCTGTTTTTACACTGGATAAATTTATTGTGTCCATGCTGAATAATAATTTAATAATAATAATAATAATAATAAAACCCCTGCAATGTTCTGGGAAAGTTAATAATAAACAATTAAAATAAATCGATAAAAAAAATCCCCAAAATAACCATGAGGTGATGTTTTATGTTGGTTCCTTTTCAGTTGTCACCAAATAAACAAAATAAATAAACGAAAAAAAGCTCTACAATGTTCTGTAAACGTTTATTTGGTCTTATTATTCTGCACTTTATTCTAACATGTGGAAAATTAGTAGCCTACATCTTGACTGGTATGTATTATTATGTCTTTGAAAAAAACTGTTTTTGTAATAATCACACCTCCATGAGAAATCTGGCAGAATGCATGGAGCTGTTGGCATCCTCGTGCGATGTTTGGAGCCTCCCTTTTCTCCTTCACATGGACAAAAGAGCTTCCTGTTGACGTGCGCGCGACCTGACAATAGAGTTTCTTCAGTCGTTTCGATAGAAAACAGAAACTCGTCAGCATCGGCTTCTGTGAGGAGAAACTTTACATCCGAGTCCGAGGAGGAATGCAGTTCAGATCTGTTGTCGTGGTGTTTTAGTCGGTAAATAACCGTATTTCTCCGGTATGGCGGAGGCACGAGCTGAGGAGGACGAGGAGCGTCTGCGCGCGACACGGAGCGCAGGTACGCGCGAGCGACAAACAAACAAACAATTAAAATCCGCGCAGACGCCAATAACATTTTTTGTTATAATTTACTTTTCACCATTTGTAATCACCCTTAGCACTTGATTATTTAGTTAATTTTAACGATGATTTTGATACTAATACTTGTGAACTAATTAAAAAGGCATAGGTATTATAAAACACACACACACACACACATATATATATATATATATATATATATATATATATATATATATATATATATATATATATATATAAACTAAAGTCAATTAAAATTATGTTTAAATGTATAGCTATTATTCAATTTATTTAAATTTTCTGGTCACATACCATTTCTTTTTAGTTTTATTTGATTATATTTTCAGTTAGCTCATAAAGAGGCATCATAATTTTATATATATATATATATATATATATATATATATATATATATATATATATATATATATATATATATATATAAAATAATAAGGACAATTATTTAATAATGTGAGTGTGAAAATATAAATAGTGATACTTTTGTGTGTGTGTGTGTGTGTGTGTGTATATAAATAATTATCGCTATTTATATATTTTTACATCATTAAGTAATTTTACTAATTATTAAATGATTACTATATACTATTTATGTTCTTTGGTTAAATTTACAGAAATTTCTATTTTAAGCCATGTATCATTTCTGTTTAGTATTAAGTATTATTATATTTAAACAGCATACTAATAATAAAATGATATATATATATGTGTGTGTGTGTGTGTGTGTGTCATTTAAATGTAATATAATTTAAAAGAGTGTTATGCATTTGTCTGCTGGTTGTTGTGCAGTAGTGTAATTTATTTCTGATTGATGGATTGTTGTTTCCTCTGCATATGATATGAATTGTGAATCTGCTTTGTCCTGGGCTGAAACTGTCACGTGGATTTCAGTTTCGCTGCAGTCTCTCAGCTCTGTTTCTTCAGGGGAATTCCTCAGTCCAACCCTCAATATTCATCAAATAAACACACAGTGTGTCCTGGATGTGAAGAGAGCCGTCAGCTGATTCACTAGTGGTTTATGTTTCTGTAAAGTGTGTGTATGGAGACATGAGCAGCTAAACCTGCAGCTCTGAGTGTGTCATGTGACCCGAGTCTGAGGTCATGTGATCATGACCCCCCCCCCCCCCCCCCCCGTGTGTCACACTGTGTGTCTGTGGTTTGTTGTAGTGTCTCAGTGAGAGTGTTTCTCTCTGGGATCATGTCAGTGTGCAGGGATCTGTCAGTAACAGCCTGATGAATCGTCAGGCCTTTTCTGTCGAGAAACATCTGAAATCTGCTGTTGTCACCGCTGAACACTGTTATTTATACAAACAGAGTCATTATTGAGCCATTCTGTGTGTGTGTGTGTGTGTGTGTGTGTGTTTGCAGAGCATTCAGACAGAAACAAACCTGATCCGCGCCACTCCAGGTAAGAGCTAAATATTTGTTTTGATCAGTATGAGGAAATTATTTGTATATATATATATATATATTTATATTAAAAAATACTATTTAGCATATTTCTACACATTGAACTCCTTATGACATCACTGAAAAATAAACAAATTGATAAAAAAATTTTTTTTTAAAGCATTCATGCCTATTTTTTTTTACGTTTATAATTTTGTATTATTATTTAACACATTTCCACCCACTTCACTTCTCATTAAAGCACTGAAAAATAAACAAATTGAACATAAAAATGATAAATAATTTATGCCTATTTTAAGGTTTTTATTAAATTTTTTAGATAATTTTTAGATTTTTTTTATTTATTTTTTGCCAATTTTGCACATTTACATTCATGTAACTACAGCACCAGACAATGAACAGAAATAGATCATAAAACTATAAAGTATTTATCAACTTGCGCATTACAGCACTGAAAAATAAAGATAAATGTTTATACCTAGTTTAGAAGTTTTTTTATTATTTATTTTTTACATTTATGTATTTATTTATTTATTTATTTTTACAATTTTACACATTTCTTAACATATTTAACTCAAAATTACAGCACTGAAAAATAAACCAAAATAGATCATAAAATTACAAAGTATTTAAACTTCATAAAAATATGTTGTACTGCCTGTAATTTATGTTGATTTATAAGTCACTGTGTTACATTATTATTATTTATTCATTTTTAAATGACTGCATCGCAGTACAAAGCATTGTGAATAACATAAAACTAAAAACTCTGGATGCATAAAAAAAAGACAATTTGGACGAAAAACTTGATTTTTAAATGTAAACCTTAATTTTTGAATCCAAACATTAATAAGGATCTTGATTTGATTTATTTTCTTCATGCAAGAATATTTCTTCGTCTTGCTTAGGGGTGAAATGTGATTTTAACTGTGTTATAATTAGCTTTTCCTGATTGTAAGAAGTCAAAAAGTTGTGTTTTGTGTTCATTGTGTGTGTGTGTGTGTGTGTGTTTAAGGAAAGCCTGTGTCTGGGGGGTTTGGGTGTGGTGTGTGTGTGTGTTATGTAACCGTAAAATGTGTTTCCAGTCATGTCACTGGAAAACAACGGGGAAAACTGGCCTTGAGTCATTAAATCAGTGGAAAAAATCTGTGTTTCTCTCACTTTTCCAGCCAAGGGCCGCTTTCCTCCATCACAGCTATCATCAAACGCAGTGAGTCCGCCTGTCGTAGCATGTTTTTGGCAATTCGGTGTGTCTTGTACGTGCTGTCAGATGTTTGCATGCCAGTTTGGTTTTTGTGTTTGTGTGTTTTGTTGGAAACTACACAGCATCAGCGAGAACGAGCTCTCCGAGTGACCCTCAGCGAGAGCGCAGGTCAGATTACGCCTCTTTGATTTTGCTTGATTTTTACTTTCGGTTTCATTATTACCTCTTCAATCTGATCTCAACCTCTTTGCTGACACTGTCGTTTCCCTTGTAAACAAACCCATGTGATTTATTAGGGACAAAAATACTTGTATTGTTGTGCTTGAATTAGAGCCACAATTGATCGTTTTAATTTGTGTGTGTGTGTGTGTGTGTGTGAGTGTGAGTGTGTCTGTGTGTGTGTGTGTGTGTGTATATAGCATGACCTTCTTATAACCAAATAAAAAAAATCATTAATATTCTAAAGAATACATCAAAATAATAATAAATCTGTTACTTTTATGAATTAGAGTGATGTTTCATGTTGTAAAAAGTGTGTTTGTTTTATATTATATGTAATGTTGTTAAAAAGGATATTCTCGTCTGTTTCTTGTTATTTTATGTCATTAATTTAGCATTTTCAGTGTTTTTTTTTCAGGAATGTATGTAATTTTTTAAATATATTTAAATAACCTCTGATTGTCACATTAATACCAATTAATTAAATGGCTTCGGATTTTAAACATTTTCTCTTTACCGGGGTTCTTATAGTTAATTAAAACAAAAGAAAGGTACTAAAAAAAATCTATTTAGTTTATCTACATGTTTAGTTGGTGTAGTAAAATAACTAAAACTGAAATAAAAATGTATACATTTTTTTTTTTTTTACAAAAAATGTAACTAAACATATAAAAATACTATACTGATTAGTATAAATACAAATTAATATAAAAAAAACTAATTCAAAATATGTATTAGTAAATGCATATTATTATAAACTGTAATAGTATCTGAACGGTACTAAAATATCACATAGTGAGACTCATAAAGCATGTTTCATGCCTTCATTCAGCTCTCATTCTAGTTCTGCGAGGGTTATTAACTAGTTGTTTTAAACGGGGGATCAGATTGAGGAAGGTGATGTTATTAACACGTCATGTCATGCAGCAGGCGTCCACAAATCACCATCCTCTCTGCTGAACCACTGCTGTCCAATACATGGTTCCCAGGGGATTCTGGGGCCTTTCCTCCAGCCCCGCCCCCGGCCCCGCCCACTTGGGCTGCAGGCTCGGCGACAGTGCAGGTGGGTGGAGCTTCAGATACATGTGTGGAACCTTTCATGTATTTGATTGATTGATTGATCGTGCTCCTCCTCCCCAGCTCCCGCCTCCTTCCTACGAGCAGGTGATCCGAGAAAAGAGCCGTGAGCAAAGTCTTCACCCCTCCGCCTCGTTATCTTCATCTCCATCATCTCGTCACTCTACCAGCACCATCGACACGCAGACACACAAAGACTCCCCCGGCCCACAATCCTCTGCTGCTCGTCCAGGTATGAAGACATGAGATCAGGCATCACATGCAATGGTCAATTTTAAGATTTTGTTTCCATAACTTGTCTTCTTTCAGACTAGTGGAAAGAAAATAACCATAATATGCATTTTTAAGTGTTTATTTTATTGCACTTTATCGGTTGCCGTCTTCAAAGGTTTTTCCTCCACTTTAGCAACACTTACACACACCAAATTTTACAGTATTATTGTTTCTCTCTATATTCTGAAGGTTTTTACTGAGGGGTTTGTTAATATATAATTTGGATTGATTTATATGACATATACATATTATTCCTAAAAACATGCCAAATTAGTTTCCTGTATGTTGACAGTATTTTCTGATTTATGGAGTTATAAAAAAAGATGTCTAAAGTCCCCCTCTATAAAAACCTTTAACTCTAATATGTCAACAAAATCTAATTAAAATTTAGCTCCTTGCTTTATTCAGTGTTCAGATTTATTTTCTGTAAATGTATGCAACTTAGGGCATATTTAAGTAGATAATGCATCACGTCCAGACGGACTTCGATGACATCATCGATGACATCACTCCCATAGACCATCACCACCACTTCCACTCAGATCAACCTCGATTCCCCAGGTGACCCGATAAAAGAGGCACCGAGCGTACGTCCCAGACCTCGGCCGCGCTCCAGAGTCGCCCTACGACCCAGCGAGGACGTCCTGGACCAGCCGATGATGAGGGAGGTGAAAGTTCAGACTCTTGTGCGTCTGAAGGATGACGGCGCCGAGAACATTTTCGCCGGGTTCGATGATGCTCCGTCGGACATCTCCAGCAAATACCTGAAAGACCTCCTGGAAGTGTTTGGTTTAGACGCAACACCTGTCCAACATGAAGAAAGTCAACAAAGTGATGCAAGCAATATAGAAAAAGATGAAAATCCAGGTGTTTGCGATGCACCATGCACCGTTATAACACCTGAACCTGTAGAACCATTAAATAGACCAAAACCACGACCTAGAACTCAGAAATCGAAATCCCAGCTCGCCCTAAAACCATCTGTCTTTGAGGTTTTTGATGCCAGTGAAACTACTGTTGAGCAAAACCCCCCCAAACCCCTGAGTCCACCAGTACCAGCACCCAGACCCCTTCTGAACAAACTCCAGAGTCTACCAGAGTCCAGATCTTCTCCATCCGCCAAACCTTCACCAGCCGCCCGTCCTGACAGCACTCCTCCCGGGCAGCAGATGGCAGCGGAGGTCTCCAGCTCGTCTGAGAGCAGAAATTCAGATGATCAAGCTATAAACGCTCCAGTGAAAACATCAGCAGTGACTGACAAGAACGCTGGAAAACGTGAGTGGTGTCTGGTAAATTGTTGGATTTCTAGTTTACTTGCTAGTAGGGATGCACGGTTTCAGGAAAATTTTTATTGCATTTCTTCTGAAAAAATTGTGATTAAATGCAATAAAAAAAAAAAATAAGTTCAAGGTTTGCTTTGCTTGTTGGCACATATTGCGGAAAGAATCGAATTGTAAAAATTGTGATCACAGTAAATGCAGTTTGCTTGTTTGCAGAATTCAGAGTAATAACCAACTGTATTCCCCCCCCCCAAAAAAAATGCTACGCAAATTGTGGATTAAATTAAATAAAATGTTTTTGATTGCAATAAAAGCAATTTAAAATGTGGTTACCACAAACCAATGAGCTGTTTGTGTGTAAATGAACACAAAGTCATGCTTCACTGATACATGTAGTGCATGTATTTAATTAATTAAATCACAGCACATTAAGCTATATTGTGATTTTGACATTATTTAGATTTATCTTGCAGCCCTAATGTCTGCTTATCGTCTCAATCAAAACTTAATAAACACATGTGATTATATCCAGGTCCGTCAGTCCCCAAACACTCCCGACCTCCTCCACCTTTGCTGAGGAAGACACGGTCCACCTCACAGGTGAGTTATAGCTGCTTATTAACCACCTTTATGAGGAAGTTCTCATATTAGCTTGAGTATTTTATGTTGATGATGATTGTTTGTGTGTTCAGGTGGATGTTTCCAGAGCTTCTGACACCTCC
The DNA here is from genome assembly GCF_963082965.1 of Carassius carassius. Lineage (NCBI taxonomy): Eukaryota > Metazoa > Chordata > Actinopteri > Cypriniformes > Cyprinidae > Carassius > Carassius carassius. The sequence goes on from NC_081800.1 coordinate 26,350,600, forward strand.
ACTCCTCCTCTCCCTTCAGGGTACTGCAGCGTTTTTACTCCAAAATCGGGTGTCTGTTTTGTTTTTTTTCCCGTCCATCATACTCTGTTTTTATCTCAGCAGCGGAAGACTCCTCCCACTCCGGCCTCCTCCAATCAAAGTGACCAAACCTTCAGGCTCCTCCTCCTCCCCCGCTGCGACCAATCAGCTGCCAGGCAGCAGGGTGCCAAAGCGATGCCCGCCCCTCCCACCCCGACCCAAACCAGGACATCCACTTTACAAGCGCTATTCTGTGAGTACTTGAGAAGAACTCTAGGAAAATTTCCTGGGTGTTATTTAAGGGTTAAGTGTTTGTCGTCATTTACTGCCCACGATGTCATAATAAACCTGTAAGACTTACGAGCTATTGTTTACCATACAGTGAAGGTGGATTGTGATCATGCATTTTATTCCAAGCCTTCAAAAAAGTGTTAAGTAGACATATAAAAAAGTATCTTATTAAATAAAGCTAAACTTATAAATATAAAAAATAGTAACACTGTTCTGAAATCTTGTGATGTTATGAGTAAAGGTCAGACGTTATTATCTGATGATCTCTTCGTTTTTTAAATCTATTTATAAATGAATAAACGGCATATAATGCTGTTTATGTGTTTGTGCACAAGAGCAAAGCTCTTCAAGGAGAAGCAGAGCTGGAGAATATCAGCAAAGAGCAAGAAGATCCATATGAGGAAACATCTTTCCATGTCAGTGTACACACACACACACACACACACACTCTTGCTAATTATGCCAATGTTGTAGGCTGTATTTCATGTCATGAAATATTATTTCCTCCTTCAGGAAGAGCAGCACCTGATTGTCCTGGATGATGCAGTCCCACAAACACAGTTGAACACACTCCATGACCGCTGGCCCTCAGAGGTCAAAGGTCAAGATGTGACTGACAGTGGGCTTCTGCTAGACGACGAGCCCTCAGAGCAGCAGATTCAACAAAACCTACAGAATAGGTGAAACATGCTGAGAAAAAAAAGATAATTTATTAGCAAATAAATCTACGCTAACTTGAAGCTATCCTAACTGATGCAATACTATGCTACTAACTAACTATGCTTCTAACAATACTAACATTACACTAACAACTATGCTTATTAACTACATAGGCTACACGAAATAATATAAGTAACTAAAAATAATATCAGTCACAAAATGGAAGTATGTAAAACTTTTACAATCCATAAACAATCAACTCCCGTGTTGCTGTTTCCAGGTGCGTCGTGGCCCGTTTTAGATTTGAGGGGAAGGAGGGGGAGCTGTCCTTCACTGAGGGTGATGTCATCACTCTAATAGAATATGTAAATGAGGAGTGGGGGCGTGGCCTTCTGAACGGACAGACCGGAATCTTTCCTCTCAATTTCATCCAGGCTGTAGAGGAAACTGAAGCATTGCCAAAAAAAACGTCTTTGGAATCTGGCTCTGGTAAATAAACATTCTCCCACTTAATTTCCAAGTCAATTCAAGTCACCTTTATTTGTATAGCGCTTTATACAATAGAGATTGTGTTAACGCATTTTTGCAGTGTTAAGCAGGAAAAAGGTGTGCCTATAATGCAAGCGGATAATAGAAAGCAGTCCGTTTATCGGTTAAAGTCAGTTCATTGTTAATGTTATTGTCCAGCTCAGTTAAGTTCCCTTACAATAGTGTCTGTGGAGTCAAGTCAACTATGCCAAAGGCCACAGTGGCAAGAAGCTAAGATGACCTCGAAATAAGAATGAAAGAGACTAATATTAGCGTAGATGCCATTCTTTTTACAATGTAGCAAGTACGTTGGGTGTTATGGGAAGTGTTCCCGGTTCCTGGTGACTTAATTAATGCAGCCCAACAATCTTTAAATGGATTTGATTTATAGAAATGTGATGGTGTGTCATGTGCAGTGTTTGGGGAAAGTTACTTTTAAAAGAAATGCATTACAATATTGCGTTACTCCCTAAAAAAGTAACTAAATGCGTTACTTAGTTACTTTTTATGTAAAGTAATGTTTTGTTACTTTCGAGTTACTTTTTAAATCTGAGCAGGGCTTGGTTATTTTTAATATAAGAAGTTATATTTATAGCAAATGTAAAAGCCCTTTCACACCACAAAGTGTAATGAATAAACCTCAGGCTGAAGGAAAAGTAAATTTTCATCTGTACAGAAGAACACAGAAAAAGAAGGTTCAACAAAGTTTTGATATCACAGCGGACGTGAAGGACTGTTATGCGATATCAGGTCGCACAAGTATTGAGGAGCTAAACCATTCAGGGCTTTATATGTCATAAAAGTCATGAACATGCATAAGGTCATGAACATATGAATTATGTTCATAACATAACTCCTGCAACCCATCCTGTAACTCTCCAATCAAGCGCTCTCACCATTCACACCTCCTGCATCCCCCCTCTCCCCCACACCTGCAATACAGATCAGCGAGGATGCGGTGCGCCAGGTCTTCAGGAAGCAGAAAAGGAAAAAAGCACCAGGCCCAGATCATGTTACACCAGCCTGTCTGAAATCCTGTGCTGACCAGCTGGCCCCCATCTTCACAAAGATCTTCAACAGATCGCTGGAACTGTGCGAAGTCCCTTCATGCTTCAAACGCTCCACCATCATCCCCATCCCAAAGAAACCCATAATTACAGGACTAAATGACTACAGGCCTGTGGCTTTAACATCCGTAGTCATGAAGTCATTTGAAAAACTGGTGCTGGCTCACCTGAAGGACATCACTGGACCCTTGCTGGATCCTCTTCAGTTTGCCTACAGAGCAAACAGGTCTGTGGACGATGCAGTAAACATTGGACTGCATTATGTTCGATGCTACAGAGCACTGAGCGCCAGAACGACCAGACACAGGAACAGTTTCTTCCCTCAAGCAATCCATCTAATGAACACTTGATACTGACTGTGGAACATACTAAACTATTTATATTTATATACACATACACTTATTCATCTAACACACATACTTTGTGGACACTTAAATTTTGCACATAATACACCTGTACATACATAACTGCTTTTTGTAATATACCTGCCATACAATTGTCAATTTGTATATTGTCATTCTTTACCAACTTATTTGTATTTTATTATTTTATTATGTGTTTTTTGTTCTGTCGCTGTTATTCTGTTGTACTGCGGAGCTTCTATCATGAAAACAAATTCCTCGTATGTGTAAACATACCTGGCAATAAAACTCATTCTGATTCTGATTCTGAATATCACAAATACTAGAACCATGGTTTTCAAAGGAAAGATTGCTATCTAATAGCACATCTAGATTACTAACTGATGATGAAGAATTAACGGAGCAGCCATCAAATCTTAGACAGCTTCTAGGTTATTACATGCAGAGGTTTTTGGTCCAGTAATTAATACCTGTTTTTTCTGAATTTAGCAGGAAGGAAATATTACTAGTCATCCAGGTTTTAATATCATCTTCCATTCCATTGCATTCATCGAGCTAAGTTTCTTGATGATATCTCTCTAGGGTTACATGCAAATTATGAAAAGCAGTGGTCCTAGTATTAAGCCTTGTGGTACTCCATACTGTACTTGTGATCGATATTATACCTCTTCATTCACTCTATGAATTAATGAACAGTCAGATTAATAAAATTTTAACCATGGTCATGCATTTCCACTAATGCCCAAATAATTGTCTAGTAATGTCAAATGCAAATATATAGATATATCATGCATCTCTAGTCTGTGTGTGGTTATCATAAATTTATAAGCATGAGAAACATTTGATTGACAGGCCATCTCTTTCTCTCAAGCACCCCCTGCAGGAGCGAGAATCAGAGGACAAGCACTTTATGATTTTACTCCTGAGTGTGAGGATGAGCTCCAGCTGAAGGTCTGTCAGAGATTTACTATAGCATTCATGGAAAAACCTGGAAATGTATAGGAATTTAAAAAATGGTAGTTTCCAGGTCCGGAAAATTCATGGAATTAAAAAAAAGGTCATCAAAAATAAATATTTTTATACACACACAATAATTTATAAAATTGTAATGAATGTATGTTGTATAAATTTATGTTTGAAAAATTAAGTATGTAAAATATGTATATATTAAATACTTTTTAACTGTGTGTCTGTGTGTGTGTATATATATATATATGTGTATATATATTTACAAATATATTCATATATAAAATATATGTAATTCTAAAACAGTTGGTTTCACTGATTTACAGTAAGTACAGAAAGATCAACAGCATTTGTAAAGTGTGTGTGTGCAGGCAGGAGATGTGGTGTGTGATTTGGAGGACATGGATGCTGAGGGGTTCCTCGGAGAATCTGGCGGGAAACGTGGCATGGTCCCCAAAAACTACATCCAAGTGCTGCTGGACCCCTGAACACACGGGCCGTCCTGTCATGTGCCCGATGAGCGTTTCTGCATTTTGCCTTTTATTAGATCATGTAATACAGTTAAATGAGGTTAGTGAGGGGATGTTTAAAGCGTGTTGATCTCCTGTACTGATGTGTGTGTGTGTGTGTGTGTGTGTGTGTGTGTGTGTGTGTGTGTGTGTGAGAGAGGCCAGATTAACTTGTTTACAGTTTTAACCAACATTAAACTGATCAGTTATGTAAATATCAATTAAATGTGTTCTGTCCTTTATTACCCCATCATGTCGAGGTTTTTCTTTTTCTGTACAATACCAGTCATTTATGATTTACTGGATAAGGATTTAATTTTATATATTTATCCTTATTTGATGAAATATTTTAGAGCCTTGTAATAACTAGTAAAATGTATATTCAGTATAAAAATGGCCAAAAGTTCAAAGTTTGTGTTCAGTAATATTTTTAAAATGTTTTTGAAGTCTCCTCTGCATTTATTTGATCAAAAGTACAGTAAAAAAATTTTAATATTTTTTGAAATTTAAAACATCTGTTTTCTGTGTGAATCTGTGTTAAAGTGTAATTTATTTCTGTGATGTGCAGCTGTATTTTTAGCATCATTCCTCCAGTCTTCAGTGTCACATGATCTTCAGAAATCAGAATAATATGATGATTTACTGCTAAAGAAACATTTCTGATTATTATCAATGGTGTGCTGCACAATATTTTTGTGGAAACTGTGATGCATTTTATTTTTCAGGATTCACAGAAGAACAAAAAGTTCAAAAGAACAGCATTTATTTGAAATTTAAGTCTTTGTAACATTATAAATGTCTTGCGTCCTTGATGAATAAAATTATAAATTTCTTTAAACGTTTCTTTTTTTTTAATGACCCCAAATTTTTGAACAGTATTATACTTGATGTTCCATGTCCAGAAACCATGTTTGGTTATCCACTGTAGACTGATGTTGAAACCACACAACTATTATTTTTACCAAATTCTTTTGGCCTACTGCAGAAAATACAATTAAAAACAATTCTTTAAATGATGCTTTTTAATTTAGATATTTTAGAAAGTTGTGAAAACCAGGTTGTTTCAATGACAAAGTGGCTGTATTTAAGTATCATCCCATAAATAGTGATTTTGAGGAACGGTCACATTAATGCAATTAAACCCAAAAAAGTGCATTCACACTTCATTTCAAACACCATTCACATGCAATAAAACACACAGACTCGTGTTCATCTCAGGGTTCATCAGCTACTCATGATGTATTGTTGCAATACAAAACAAAACATGAAATAAATCCATAATTAGAATAGGCCTAATTACGAGGAGCTTAAGGTCCCGAACAGCCACCGTACAAAAGTCAATACCGTTAATACCATATGCGGCCGTTCAGAAAAACTTTAACTTAACAGTTCTTCTAAAAACAGAGGCATTTCATGGAGATAAAAACACACACACACACACTCGTCCTCATTCACTAAAGACTGAAGTTTTGGTGTAAAGCAAAGTCATACACTTGTAACACATCTGGCAACACAATTCAAATGTCTTGTTCTCATTCAGTTCAGGTATAAAGATGCAAATGTCTGAAATGAGACTCTAATGATGCATCTGATCAGACACCAACACTGACTCGTATGTACAGAAAGAAAAGGGGCAAGAGCAGGACACAGTGCAGTAAAAGTCGAGGTCGCTGGTTTAGTCGAAGCCCTGCGTACAAACCCAGACCAGAAGTGAAGAAAACAAACGCGAAGACTAGATTCTTGCATGATCTTAAGCACAGGTTTACATGCTCTCATAGACAGCAGATGATGAACCTTCTTCTAGGAACGTTAATAGAATGTTTTTTAAATGTTACTAGTTTTGGAATGTTCAGAGACATTCAAAAGTAACACTGCCATAATTGTTTGCAAAATGATCAAACAGAACCAAGAAAAACGTTTCTGGAAATTAACAAACCGGATGTTTAGAACACTGAAATATGAGAGCTAAGTAAAATCAATGGCTGACTTCGCACACACAACACTAATAAAAGGGAATGAAGATGAGATAAAAAGATGAAGAGAGAAGGTTGTCCGGTCTGGTCTGGGTGTTGAGGTTTGTGTTCACGATCAGGGTTTCTCTTCTTCTTCGCCTCCAGAGAGATTACTGCCAGCTGTCATCTACACAGAAACAATCAGATGTTACACTCAACATTTACAACTATCTTCTATAAGTATGTCTTCTTTGGCACTTTTGATCAGCTTAATGCTAAATAAAAGTAATTTCTTTAAAAATAATTCATAGATATAGGATACCCTGGAGATGATCCACCTGTAACAGAGGAAACGAGACGCAGTGTATGAGCTGAAGGTAATTATGGTATGTAGAGTGTGTGTGTGTGTGTGTGTGTGTGTCACCTCAGCCTCTGCTGCGGTGCTGTTGTGTGTGTTTTCTGATTCAGCTGCATCTTTGTTCTCACACTCCATGTTGGTGTCCATCACAGCATCGTCCTGCTCAGACGACAACATTTACATAAGAGTCCGATTTTATGAAAGAGTCTCTTCTGCTCACCGAGGCTGCATCGATTTGATCAAAAATACAGTAAAAATTCTGAATTATTATACTAATGTAAAACGTCTCAAGGTTACGAATGTAACCCTGGTTCCTTGAAGGAACAAGACGCTGCGTCAAGCGCTTTGGGGAATGTCCCTGACGAGACCGACTCTGAATATCGTGTGCAATCTTTCTAATGGAAGGGTGTGACGTCATGGGCGGGGTGACGTAGCGACCAGGAAGCTATAAAGGCACCTGCCACGCAGCTGGCTTCAGCTTCGTGTAAGGAAGCAAGCGCCGGCAGGGATGCCGGGAGTATGGCTCTGCGACGCAGCGTCTCGTTCCTTCAAGGAACCAGGGTTACATTCATAACCTTGAGACGTTCCTTTTTCAGGAACTCGAGCTGCGTCAAGCGCTTTGGGGAACGATGTGCCCATGCTGCCAGACTTCCAAATCCCTGCCTAGTGTGTATCCAAAGAGCACAGCTAAGACGAGAGAACAGAAGAGCCCGGAGTGGCTCGCATATCAAGGTCATAAAATCTGGCAAATGTGGAGGGCCTGGATCATCCCGCAGCGTTGCAGATGTCCAAGAGGGACACACCTGCTAGAGAGGCCTTAGAGGCAGAAATACCCCGAGTGGAGTGAGCCTTGGCTCCCAAAGGCAGGGGAAGACCAGAGGACTCATAGGATACATTGATAGCCTCGACTATCCAACGACTAAGGGTCTGCTTAGAGGCAGGAAAACTTTTTTTAACTCTCTTTAGAGAAGTAATAGCCAGTAACAGGGCGGTCTTAAGGGTCAGATGTCTATCTGATATATCTTGAATTGGTTCGAATGGAACTTTACAGAGAGCCTCTAACACCACAACCAAGTCCCACGGGGGAATACGGGACCGTACTGGAGGTCTCAGCCTCAGTGCACCGCGGAGGAAACGTGTAACTAGGGGGTGTCTACCCACTTACTGACCGTTGAAAGGGACGTGGTAAGCAGCTATGGCCGCCACGTACACCTTTAAGGTGGAGTAAGTTAACCCCACAGAGAGCCTAGCTTGGAGAAACTCAAGAACTGTACCAACTGGGCAGTTAACAGGGTCAAGCTGGCGGTCTCTGCACCATGAGGTGAAGAGCTTCCACCTCAGGGCCTACAGTTTCCTCGTAGAGGGAGCTCTGGATTGGAGGAGGGTCTCAACAACCTCGGTTGAGAGACCAGAAGCTATGAACTGTGCCCCCTCATTGGCCACACCCACAACTTCCACAACTCCGGGCAAGGGTGAATTATTTTGCCCTGCGCCTGAGAGAGTAGATCTGTCCTGATCGGAATCTCCCATGGAGAGCCGTCGAGGAGAGAGATCAGATCTGGGAGCCATAACGGGCCTGACCAGAACGGGGCTAGTAATAGAAGACGGACCCCGTCCCGGCGTACTCTCGCCAGAACTCCCGGGAGCAGAGCGATAGGGGGAAAGGTGTACAGATGAAGCCTCAGCCTGGTCTGTACCATAGCGTCCAGTCCCAGAGGAGCTGGATGAACTAGAGAGAAACAGAGGGGACATTGCAATATCTCCTGAGTCGCAAAGAGGTCCAAAAACTTTCCATATCTACTTTACCACATCGGGGTGAAGCCCCCCAGGCCTTGGCCCCTGTCTCGACAGTATGTCTGCTCCCACAGTCCATCTCCCAGGAATATACACTGCTCCGAATCAGAGGAGTTTGTCCTGGGACCACAGAAGGATCTGGTGTGCCAGCTTGTACAAGGGGCGCGAATGCAGTTCTCTCTGGTGACTGATATAAGAAATCGCCAATGTGTTGTCGGTGCGCACCAACACATGGGGACCTCTCAGGTCTGGGAGGAAATATTTCAATGCTCGATGCACAGCTAGCATCTCTAGACAACTGGTATGCCATGTCAGATGGCGACCGCTCCACAGACCGCGGGCAGGGTGGCCGCTCATGGCCGCACCCCAACCGGTGAGGGACGCGTCTGTCGCTAGCATTACACGGTGACCAAGAGCTCCCAGCACCGGGCCCTGATTCAAGAACCAAGGTTTCATCCACATGTCTAAGGCACGAAGGCATTGCCGCGTGACCTTGATAGTTCGTAATGGATTTCCCCTCGGGGAAAATCCCTTGGTCTTGAGCCACCACTGTAGGGGTCTCATGTACAGAAGGCCAAAAGGTATCACGTTGGACACAGCTGCCATAAGCCCTAACAGTCTCTGAAACTGTTTGACAGCGAGTGACTGGCCTTCTTTGACTCTCTCAACTGATGTGAGGATCGACTCAATCTGAGCAGGAGACAGACGTGCCTGCATCGTGGTCGAATCCCACACTACGCCTAAATAGGTGGTTCTCTGAACTGGAGAAAGTACACTCTTCTTGGCGTTTAGTCTCAAACCCAGCTCCCCCATATGTGCGAGAACAACATCTCGATGTCTTCTTTGGAACTATGAAATACCGGCTATAAACTCGGACTCCCTGTCTAGAGGAGGGACCACCTCAATGTCCTCCTTCCTTAATAGGGTATTCACTTCTTGTTCCATAACCAGAGCCTGCCGGGGGCCGACTATTGTCAGTGTAACCCCGTTGAATGTCGGCGGTGGATGGCCGAACTGAATGCGATAGCCTCTTTCTACTGTGTGCAGGACCCATTGAGATACATTTGGCAGTAGTTTCCACGCTGCTAACTAAAGTACTAAGGGAATCAGTCTCTCGAGACTGACCTCTGGTGTAAGAGGCCCCTGAAGGGGCAGCGAGCGTCTCAGCTCCGCTACGCTCATGGGCGGAAATAACTGAGAGCAGTGCTCGCTGGAAGCCGCTGCACCCTGAAACTCTGGCAGGGTTGGCAGACCCACCTCCCGAGGGCACTGAGGTGAGACGGGCACCGTGTAATGAGGTGGACACCGCTCTACCCCAGTAGGGGCCGCCCTCTGTAGTCGTGACCGAAATGCGTCATGACTTCTTGGCCGTGGACTTCCCAGCCTGAAGTACGCTCCATCGGATTCGGATTAGGCTGAGAAGTCACTGGCCCAGATTGTTGCTTTAGCCTCTGGTCCCAAAGCGGCAACGCTCTGTTTGTATGCAGAGGGGGCTGCTCCCGCCCAGCAGTCCCTCCAGTACATCTAACTTCATGAATCAAATAACTCATGAATCAAATATTCCTCAGAATTTAATGCAATCAAACAATCAGACAAGTAAATACGGTCTGGATTGTGATACAATACACATTGAAGTGATATATTGAACTTCTCGAAGTTAGATAACAGTCATCATATTCCTCAGAATTTAAAATAATCAAACAATCAGACAAGTAAACAAAGCTCAAAAAGCTCCTCAAAGCTCGCCGACGCCCTCCGTGTCAATCTCCTCGGAGAAAGAAAGGCAGAGCGTCAAGCCCGATTGCTCGGGGGGGAAGAACCGAAGCTCAGGATTCCGAACCCCGGAATCGGGCAGATCTGGTGGGTAAGGTAGGAGATAAGGACGTGCCCGTCTCCATTCCTTCCAGCAGATCGATCTGCGAACCCAACGAATGCCGGCGCAGCTCCACCTCGGCGAAAGTGGGACCGGTATCGCGAGGAACGCTGGCGAAGGCTCACTTCTCGAAGAGAGCCATCCGGGTCCGGGGTCGAAGCACACATGAAATCATACGCAGCGCGCTTTGATCCCGGGCAGACCACGCACAGACCGTGTGTATCCCCGCCTCTAACGTTTAGCTTTGTTGAGTAGGGAGGAACACACAATCTGAACGCGGTCTGGATTCACCCTTCAGATGCCAGTCTTAGCTTTGCTCTTTGACATACTATAGCTACTTAAAGCAGCTAATAGTGACAAACGACAATAAATAAGACTGACAAGACAGAAAGACATGCACACACAGAGCGCTTGCTGAAGGACAAGAAGCTGAAGCCAGCTGCTGCGTGGCAGGTGCCTTTATAGCTTCCTGGTCGCTACGCTGTCGTCAACCCGCCCGTGACGTCACACCCTTCCATTAGAAAGATTGCACACGTTATTCAGAGTCGGTCTCATCAGGGACGTTCCCCAAAGCGCGTGACGCAGCTCGAGTTCCTGAAAAGGAACAGCTGTTTTCTATGAATATCTGTTAAAGTGTAATTTATTTCTGTGATGCTCCGCTGTATTTTCAGCATCATTCCTCCAGTCTTTAGTGTCACATGATCTTCAGAAATCAGAATAATATGATGATTTACTGCTCAAGAAACATTTCTGATTATTATCAATGTTGAACACAGTTGTTCTGCACAATATTTTTGTGGAAACTGTGATGCATTTTATTTTTCAGGATTCACAGATGAATAGAAAGTGTGTGTCCGTGTGTGTGTGTCTGTGTCTGTCTGTGTGTGTGTCTGTGTGTCTGTGTGTGAGTCCGTGCGTGTGTGTCTGTGTGTGTGTGTGTGTGTGTGTGTGAGTCCGTGCGTGTGTGTCTGTGTGTGTGTGTGTGTCTGTGTGTTTGTGTGTGTGTGTGTCTGTGTGTCTGTGTGTGAGTCCGTGCGTGTGTGTCTGTGTGTGTGTGTGTGTGTGTGTGTGTGTGTGTGAGTCCGTGCGTGTGTGTCTGTGTGTGTGTGTGTGTCTGTGTGTTTGTGTGTGTGTGTCTGTGTGTGAGTCCGTGCGTGTGTGTCTGTATGTGTGTGTGTGTGAGTCCGTGCGTGTGTGTCTGTGTGTGTGTGTGTGTCTGTGTGTCCGTGCGTGCGTGCGTGTGTTTGTGTCTGTGTGTGCCCGTGTCTGTCTGTCTGTGTGTGTGTGTGTTTGTGTCCGTGTGTGTGTCTGTGTGTTTGTGCATGTGTGTGTGTCCGTGCATGTGTGTGTGTGTGTCTGTGTGTCCGTGCGTGCGTGCGTGTGTTTGTGTCTGTGTGTGCCCGTGTCTGTGTGTGTGTGTGTGTGTGTGTCCGTCTGTCTGTCTGTCTGTCTGTCTGTCTGTGTGTGTGTGTGTGTGTCAGTCTGTCTGTCTGTCTGTCTGTGTGTGTGTGTGTGTGTGTGTGTGTGTGTCTGTGTGTGTCCATGTGTCTGTGAGTGTCCATGTGTTTGTGTGTGTGTGTGTGTGTGTGTTCATCTGTCTGTCTGTCTGTCTGTGTGTGTATGCATGTGTCCGTGTCTGTGTGTGTGTGTGTGTGTCCATGTGTTTGTGTGTCTGTGTGTGTCCGTGTGTGTGTGTGTGTGTGTGTGTGTGTGCGTGTGTGTGTGTCTGTGTGTGTCCATGTGTTTGTGCGTGTGTGTGTGCGTGTGCGTGTGTCCATGTGTGTGTGAGATAGAGTGTAAGTGTGTGTGTGTGTGTGTGTGTGTGTGTGAGAGAGAGAGAGAGAGAGAGTGTAAGAGTGTGTGTGTGTGTGTGTCCTCACCTGTACCCAGGGATGTTCCAGCACCTCGTCAGCCGTGTAACGAACATCAACATTCACTTGCAACATCTTCCCAATTAAATCCTGCAGAAGATACATCAGATTCTTATGAAAGCTTGTTTTCTGCCACAGAATAAAAGAAGCTAGAAACTAGAAACTAGTAATTGTGACTTTTTTTCTCAGAAGTTCACATCTCGCAGTTCTGATTTTTTCGTGCTACAAAATTAAAAAAAAAGTAGTAAAGTTAATTGCACAATTTGAATTCAGAATTGCAAATTTGCGTTGCAAGAAACAAAAGTCTGCATTGTGAGATATTAACTCGCAACTACCTTTTTTTTAATTCTGTGGCTCAACATTTCAAAATTTGAAAGTAAACAGTAAAAGTGGGCGTTGAGTGAGCGTTTGTTCTGTGTTTGTGCGGTTGTTCTTTGCAAACCTTAGCAGAGAGGCTGATGTTGTCCCAGTACGGCGAGGGAAACTCCAGTCTGCCCAGTAAGATCTGATCGAACAGCTCCTCCTGCAGGTTCTTCTCGCTGCGGAACGGAGGAAAGCCACACAGGAGGATGTATGTGATCACACCCGCAGCCCAGATGTCCACCTTCAGCCCGTACCTGCAGCACACACACACACACACACACACACTCCTATGAACACTACACACTCCAGCAGCAGCACAATCTCTGGTTCTAAGTTAGTCGCACTAACCTTTAAAAAAGGAAATGAGCTTTGCTACAGATGATATAATCTAATAAAAAATCAAAATGACAGAACAGAAAATGAAACAAAAAAAAGAAAAAATGAAAAATTCAAACTAATAATAAAAACATTATAATAGTACATCAATGATAATAAAATAACACTGGTACAAAAGCGATGAGGGTTTTTGATGCACTGCAAAATGCCTATTTTTATTTCTTTCTTTATTTACACTATTTCTGTGGTAAGAAAACTAGGATTATTATTCTATTTTGCATTTCCAGTAAATGTGTCTTGATTCAAGTAAAATATGTCGATATTTATACTGGAAAACACGACAAAAATACACAGAAAAGACATCACTTATACACAAAGTATACACTAAGGATGAAAGCATTAAAATTATATGAGAAATTAAATTAATAATTCACTATTAAACACCTAAAATCCTTAACAAAGAATCACTGAATCATTTTTATGAACTGCTTCAGTGATATGCATCATCCAAGTGAACCAGTTCACTAAAACTAATCATAAGAAACAGTTTGCTTAAACTTTGCATGTGTGCTTTATGTTTTTATGGCTCATATTGACTGATAGAGTGAGAATATGAAGGGAAAAAACAGCTTAGGTTTATTCAGAGACACAAACTGAGCTACAAATATGAATTTGCTGCAGATGCTGATATTTATGATGATATTCTGCTGCTTGTGATGTAAATCAGATCATTCCTCCGCTGAGGAACAGTGAAAGTAAAGCTTCTGGAAACAAACGCTCCTCAAAAGATCCTGAGGATCAGATTTGAGACTCTGAAACATGATTGATGGAGAATCAAGTAAAGCTGAGCTGCTTCAGTCCAGGAAGAGTTCATCTGGAGATATTACTGACCTTATTCTCACCTTTACTTGATCACAATCAGACAAGATCTGACTAGAGCTACACTAAAAGATCTCTGACTGGATCGAACGCTCTGATAGAAGACGTGCAGGAGATTGTGTGTGACAAGACCTCAGAAATGTAATCGGATATGAAACTTTTAGAGGTCTTTTAGGATAAGTTGTACCCGCTCTCTGCGATGATCTCCGGGGCGACGTACGTCGGCGTCCCACACACGGTGTACAGCGGTCCCTCCACCTCCGTCGCCAGCCCAAAATCACCCAGCTTCAGAGACTTAGTGCCATCAGGATACTCACACACCTGCACACACACCACAGATGAGTGTTTGTACACAGTGTGTGTGTGTGTGTGTGTGTGAGCAGTGAGTGAGTGTGTGTGTGTGTGTGTGTGTGTGTGTGTGAGCAGTGAGTGAGTTTGTGTGTGTGTGTGTGTGTGTGTGAGCAGTGAGTGAGTGAGTGTGTGTGTGTGTGTGTGTGTGAGCAGTGAGTGAGTGTGTGTGTGTGAGTGTGTGTGAGCAGTGAGTGAGTGTGTGTGTGATTGCGTGTGTGCGAGTGTGTGTGTGTGTGTGTGTGTGCGAGTGTGTGTGCGAGTGTGTGTGAGCAGTGTGTGTGAGCAGTGTGTGTGTGTGCGAGTGTGTGTGAGCAGTGAGTGAGTGTGTGAGTAAGTGTGTGCGAGTGAGTGAGTGTGTGTGTGTGTGCGCGAGTGTGTGTGCGAGTAAGTGAGTGCGTGAGTGTGTGCGTGTGTGTGTGTGTGTGTGTGTGTGAGTGTGTGTGTGTGTGTGTGTGTGAGTGTGTGTGTGTGTGTGTGTGTGTGTGTGTGAGTGTGTGTGTGTGTGTGTGTGTGTGTGTGTGTGTGTGTGTGTGTGTGCGAGTGTGTGTGTGTGTGCGAGTGTGTGTGAGCAGTGAGTGAGTGTGTGTGTGTGTGGGTTTGTGTGTGCAGGTGTGTGTGTGAGCAGTGTTTGAGTGTGTGAGTAAGTGTGTGCGAGTGTGTGTGTGAGTGAGTGAGTGAGTGTGTGTGTGTGTGTGTGTGTGTGTGAGTGTGTGTGTGTGTGTGTGTGTGTGTGTACCAGCAGGTTCTCTGGTTTAATGTCTCGGTGCACGATGTTCATTCTGTGCAGGTATTGCAGTGCTCCGGTCAGGTTGAACAGCATGGCGCTGGCGTCCCGTTCCGTGTACTTTGTGGAGGAAGTGATGGCATCAAACAGGTCACCTCCCTTTCGAAAACACACAACACTGTCACACACTACTCATACTAGGACTGCTGTGTGTGTGTGTGTGTGTGTGTGTGTGTGTGTGTGAGACTGACCTTCACCAGCTCCATCACCAAGTACAGTTCAGTGGGCATGTCCAGCTCCTCTATTAGCATGATGATGCTGGGGTGATGAACCCTTCGCAGTATCGCCACCTCATTGGCTATCAGGTGCTCCTGTCAACACCAATCAACCAATCAGAATCACTACTTTGTTTTCACTGTTGTGTGGTGACTGGGTGCTTTCAGCTGATTTCCTCTTGAACTGAACTGCAGTCAAACTATTTCAAAACTAGTCAGTTAAGCTACAAACTCGATATTAAAGCACAGTTTCCATCTAACATGTATTTTGAGCTGCAGCTAGTCCCATTAATTGAGTGTTTCAGTTAGCAGTAAACCTGGATATGTTCTAGATTTGTTTTGGATATTATAATTGGAATGAAAATATGGATATTTTATTTGTAAAAATCCTACTTTTTTCACTTATTTCAGTAAATGTCATCAAACTAGCATCTGTCATGCAAACTGATTCACTGTCTGGAAGCGCTCAAATCGGATCATGCATCTCAAATCCTTTTTTCTGATTTAAAATTTTTTTGTTAAACAATACAAAACATCAAACCATGAAGGCAGTACAGTTATAAAACTCAAAACACAACATGCTGTTGGAAATCGTACCTTGCCGCTGCACTTGGCCTTGTCAATGATCTTCAGCGCATATTCCTGTCCTGTAGACCTGAGAGCAGAACACATGACATGAGATCTCAGCCATTCACATTCGTTCTAGAGATAATGAGTCTTCTTACCTCTCCACACACTCTCTGACCACAGCGAAGTTTCCATCACCGATCACCTTCCCCACTTTATACTTCTCAGTGATGACGGACGACTGAACTTCATTACTGTTCACTGCAGAGAGAGAGAGAGAGAGAGAGAGAGAGAGAATGTCACAATGACAGCCAATCAAAACACACCTGGTGTTTAATATGCAGTTATGTGGGATTATGGACCAATAAGATTCCACTCTGGGCGGAGCTACTGCAGGGCTGAGTTATTGTAGTACATCAGCTAAATGTAAACTAGCTGAAAGAAAATGCTTCCCTTTTCAATTTTTTTTATTTTTTCATTTTATGTGTGTGAGTCAGTGCCTTCGTGTGTCTGTGTGTGTGTGTGTGTGTGTGTGTGTGCTCTTGTTTTTGTGTCATATCAGGACACAACTCTGTATAATGTCATGGGTATGACACAGGTATTACAAGGAGAGGGTGACTTATGAGGACATAACCCATGTCCCCATTTTTCAAAACACTTATAAATCATACAGAATGAGTTTTTTTGAGAAAGTAAAAAAGCACAAAGTTTCCTGTGAGGGTTAGGGTTAGGTGTAGGGTTGGTGTAGGGCCAGAGAATATACAGTTTGTACAGTATATAAACCATTACACCTATGGGATGAACACACTTTACACAAAAACAAACGTGTGTGTGTATGTGTGTGTGTGTGTGTGTGTCTTTGTATATGTGTGTGATTGAGTTAGTGTGTGAGTGTGTTTGAGTGTGAGTGTGTGTTTTACCTTCAGGACTGAGGTCTTCTTCATCGTTGAGGTCTCTGGAGGGCGTTGGGGATGCAGACGCTTCATGAACGGATGTCTGAGGAGTACAGATTATGTCAAACACACACTCAGAGCACAGGTGTGCAGAGCCACACACACACACACACCTTCCGGCTGTGTTGAGTCCCGGGGCTGCAGGGTGACTGCGATGACTTCATCGGGGGAGAGTCGCTCCTCGGAACCTCATTGGCTGAAAAACCATCAGCAGACACTCATGAGTAACCAATACTTTAATACAGCTCACAGTGACAGAGTGTGTGTGAGTGTATGTGTGTGTGTGAATGAGTTAGTGTGTGTCTTTGTGTGTGTGTGTGTGTGTGTGTGTGTGTGTGTGTGTGTGTGTGTGTGTGTGTGTTAGTTTACCGGAGACGGGTGATTTGGAGCGCGGGACGCCGGAGGTTTTGTATGCACTAGTCTTGGGAGGGACTGATGGTCGTGACTTCTTACACTCTGAGAGACAGACAGACAGCTGTTAGTCTGACAG
>NC_081800.1:26372786-26377786 GCF_963082965.1 Carassius carassius
AAATGTAAAAACTATAAATATATATTTTATATTAGTTTATATATAAATATATATATATATATATATATATGTGTGTGTGTGTGTGTGTGTGTGTGTTATTTGTTTTACCTAAACCTTCATAATATTTAAATAAATATATATAAATATGATTTAAATTTTATAAATATATTTAATATTTCTCTATATTTAAATTTCATAATCTGAAAATAAATAATAATCTGTAACATTTACTTGTATATTCACCTAACTCTTACGTCCAAGCGCTTTAAAATGTGTCTATTTTGTTTCTGCTGATAAAAATCAAACAAATGTATTTTAATGACACGAGTGACAGTAAATGATGACGGCATGATCATTTCTAGGCAATCGATCCCTTTAAATTAAATCCACAAAGAACAACAATAATCGAACAAACTTATAAAACAGAAACTGAAAATATAAAACAAATTCAAATTCAAAACTATAATAAATAGAATAGAAGTAATACTAAAATAACACTCTACTATTGATCCTGAGTATCTTTAGGAGATGCAAATGCTCCCAAAATAATCAATGAACAGGATGTATTACTAATAGACGAGTAATAATCAGCCTGATTAGCCAATCTGAGCTGATCATTAACGAGATGTGTGCTTCTGATGTATATTCTGGCAGCTGTACCTGTATCCCGTCCAGTGTGTAGAGTCTCTTCACGACGCCGGAGTCCAGTTTGATGGCTTCGGTGATGTCTGCGAGCACCTGCTCGAACGAATGCGCTGTTTTCTTATTCAGCAGGATCCTCACGGCCTTCCTGGGCTTCACGCCGCTCCGGATCACCGTCACCAGTTTGGGTTTGATGAAGTCTTTCGGCTCCCTCGATTGAGGCCCCTGACGCCCGGCTCCGCCCACTGGCCCCGCCCCCGGGACAGGCCCCGCCCCCGCCAGCCGCGAGCCCCAGTTGGGGTTGACGTTCTTGGTGTACTCCACCTTCCTGTAGGGTTCGTTGGAGGCGCAGACGTAACTCTCACCTTCGACAGGAACACCGCGGTTAGTCGACAGTCAAACTCAAATATTTACTGTAGTATTCAATCTAAATTAATATTTCTAATATTTTACGACACGCTCTCATGCTCACGGTTCTTTGATCGCATGACGTGCAGGTTAACATATAACATATTTCTTCTTTGTAGTAAGTGTTTTATTTTGTTTGTTTTTATTTCAAAATTATTGTAACTTGACGTTTTTAATTTTAATTTTAACTCGTTGTTTTAAATTATTTTTGATTTGCTTCAAAATCGTTAAATTATTTTTGTTTCATTTTAAAATAATCTATTTTAATTTTACATTTATTTTTATTTTTATTATTATTTTAATTTCTTCATTTTTTTCACCTCTAAATGATTGAAATTAAGCTTAAAAAATTCCCTTAAATTATGTAACTAAAATAAGAAACACTGCCTTGAAAAATAAAAATGTTATTAAATATACCAAATATATTACTAAATAGAACTAAAATTACTAAAACTTGAAACAGAAATAAATTAAAGCTTTATTGATTCTTTTGTAGGTTTTGTTATTAAATTGTATTTTAATTTTATACGGTGTTATACAGTATTAATAATGATATATGTTTGTATTTCAGCGATCATGATGGAACTGTGTTTAAGGTTAGAATATAACTTTTTTTTTTTTGTGGTGATGTTGGTTAATGGTCACATGACACACAGATAAATAAAATATCTCTTTTTTAGTGTTTTATTTCAATTGCTTTTATTTTAAAATCATTTATATTTATATTTTGTTTTAAAATTATTTATTTTATTTATGTTTTAATTTCTGACTTAATTAGATTTTTATTTATTTAAAAAATATTTATTATAATTTTACATTTTAAACTGCTCGTTATCAACAGGGGAGCAACAGATTAGCCTCATAGCTTCGTGTTGCAGTTGCAGTGAGTATTATTGGCTCTTATGATAAATTGCTTATAATGGGATAAAACTATTTGCTTAATGATGAAATGCAAATGTTCCAGCTGGTTCTACTTGATTTCAAGCAGCTAATGAATCAGTGGCAAGTGCTCACCGTCTTTAACTTGAGTCTCAATTATACAAATTTAATAAATAAATCTTTTTTGTTTTTTATTACATTTTTGAGGTCTTCTTTTAGTTGTATTAATTGTGTAATATATGTAAAAAAAATGTAATGTATACTTTTAATTAAATATATTACCTATCATATTAAATATTTATAATATATTGTATTTTTTTATATGCAATAGATTTATTTATATAAATATTTATAATATAAATATTTTTTTTACATAAAGTCAAATATAATAGAATGTTTTAAATATATATATATATATATATATATATATATATATATATAATTTGTTATTTGAAATGCATTTATTTATATTCATATAAATAAATATATTTAAAATAAACATTTATAATGTATAAATTGTGCTTAAACATATTGTGGTTATAATGTCTCAAATCTAAAATAAATTTTAAAATGTATGATATACCCAATACCTTTGTTAACATAAATAAATATGTTTAATATAATTTAATATAAATTTATTCTAATGTAATATTAATATTTCATTTTTTTAAATATAATATTACATTTCATTTGTTTTATGAATTTATAATATTGATATATTAAATGTATGTGACGGATGAGGGATCTTGAGCCTCTGAGGTCCATCACAGGGCTTCGAACCTGCAACCTTTCAACTCTCTTTATGCTCATAAGTGTCTGACCTTCCACGATCTCCTCGAGGCTCGCGATCCTCCTCGCGCCGTCCGCGCTGTAGATGTTGCGCACACCTTGCGGCAGGTGCAGGTTGTCGGCGAGCGCGCGCGTCAGCTCGGCCAGCAGCGCGTCCAGGGACCTGAAGCGGTCGACGGACACCGCGTACACCAGACCCTTGAAGTAGCGGTCTCCGTTCCGGTAGAACCGTACCTTCTTGGCTCGCTTCTCGGAGCTGAGCGCCTGGAGCGTGCGCGTGCGGTAGAAGCTGCAGTTGGCGCTGTGCGCGGGGCTCGGGACCAGACTGCTCGCCCGTGAGCCCTGCTGCGAGCCCGAGCCCGCCGCGCGCTTGGAGCGCCGCGCCCTGTCCCGCTCGTCGAAGTGCTCGAGCTCGATGCTCCTGCTGAGAGACATGTTCCTTCTTCCCGGTGACCGACTTCGCAAACGTTCTTTCTTTTTTCTGTCGTCCTCTTTATTCGCTATTGTCATCAGCCCGCGTGGACACGCCGCTCTCCCCACCTCGCGTTTACCGGGCGCACGGACAGCATCATTTACATCAACACAAAAGCAGCGCTTTTTTTTCTGCTTTTGTTTATTCCGCTAGACTCGTCGCGTTCAAACGCTCGCGTCCATTCCAGCGGAGATGATTCAGCTGCGTGCAACAAAGCCCTGGATGAACCGAGCACTCCCGGTCAAACCCGATCCGCCCTTAAACGAGCGTGCGGGTTCTATGCGCGCGCCGCGCTGTAACCGGGCAGCGTGGCTGTAGACGGGACCGCGCAGCCCCTTTCCTCCACCTCACTGTGCGCGCGACACCCTGCTGCAGGTGAGCGCTCGTGAACGCGCCGCGCGGTCTTAACTCCCTCTGTGTCATGCATTGAGAAAAAAACGTGATGTTTGATATTTCTATTTTTAAAACATGAAACAAAAGGTTTATTTTTATATTCCTGTTTGAGTCACAAATAAACAGCAGGATTTCATCAGAGAGAAAGAGACTTTCATCGTCTGTCCATAGTGCGTCCACTAGAGCTTAATAAAATTAAATATAATAAAGCAAAGGATATTGCTTTATTTATTTATGCATACACGCAAAACGCATCAAATAAACATATTGAATATTACAAATGGTTATGTGCAAATCATAAATTAAAAACAAGAGAGTGCTTCATTTTATTTTTACATTTAAAGATGACAACTGATTAAAAATTGTAACATTTTAATAAAAAAATAATAATAATAATAAAAAACTCTCCAGTGCTTGCTTTATGTCTGTATGTATTAATTTGGTAACACTTTACAATAAGGTTCCATTAGTTAATATTATTTAATGTATTACCTAACATGAACAAACAATAACAATACATTTATTAAAGTATTCATTAAGCTTTGTTAATGTTAGTTAATGAAAAATACAGTCATTATTAATTCAAGTTAATTCACAGTGTGTTAACTAATGCTAACAAGCACAGTTTAGATTTTAATAATAACGCATTAGTAAGTGTTTAAATTAATATTAAGATTAATAAATGCTGTAAATGCTTAGTTCATGTTAACTAATGAACCTTAATGTAAAGTGTAACTATTTATACAATATTTAATACATGCAAAAATGTCAAATAAGTGAAAAATTACAAAAGTACCACAGAAAAAAGCAAAAATATACTGTAAATACCACAGTGTGCTGATGTGCTTTTAATATTAAGATATGTTGAAGATTGTAATATTTGTGTCTCATTAGAGAATAAAAGCATCCTTTCGTATTAATCACACTTCAGATTGTCTAAAGCTGCTTCTATAATCACATTATCAGGATTATCATTTGCATTATAAAGCATTATAACTGGACTTTGGTTCACTGGAAAATTGATCAGCGATCAAATAAAGCCACACAAAGCCATAATTTCCAAACTCAAAGTCCATATTTAGAGACTTGCAGTTAGATTTAGGTTCATCTGAACTTATTTTTCATATTTCACATGTGTTTCAGGTCAGGGTTTCTTAAAATGGGAACAATGAATTAAATCATAAATATGTAGATAAAACATTAAAAGATTTGGAAAGATTATTTGATATTTTCCAATCACTGGGAAAAACAAATATACCAGAATCAAATAAAAGAAAAATTATGGAAATATGGGTAAGTGTGAGTTCGAGTGATAAATATGTATATTTTAAATAATTGTAAAATGAAAAATGAAAATGAAACACTGAAATTCAAATAAAATAATTTAAAAAATAATTTTGAAAATTGAAAAAATAAT
>NC_081800.1:26382786-26407786 GCF_963082965.1 Carassius carassius
AACAATTAAAATAAAAGACTCAAAATTAAAGCATGAAAATGTAAAATGTTGACAAATAATTTAAAATAAACATAATTATAAATCACCTACTAAAAATTAAATAGATCATATTAATGTATAACTAAAATAATAATTTTAAAATAATAAAAAAACATTTACTAAAACCATAATTACATATGAAATTTTAAATAAAAATAATTTATAAAACATTTTAATCATTTTATATACAAAAATTGTATTATACAACACCTAAAACTTATACTGTATAATTAAAATAAACAAATGTAAAATAAAAAAATATATACAAAAAGCAGTAAAATTTCATTTAGAAAATGTCAAGTGTTTGTGAACTGAGATGCTCACTGCTGAAGTGCAGAAGGGCTCTGGAGGTGACAGGTGTGGAGATGAAGCTGAGCGTGTGCAGCTGCTGGAGTCCGTCTCTGCAGATCTCCGCCGCTGACTCCTGGTTCACTTCACTCATGTGATCCAGCTCCAGCTCACACAGGTTCACACAGCTCCTCACTGCAGACACAGATGAGGAACGCTGAACCGCGGTCAGATCTCACCTCACTCACACATCACCTGTCACTCACCCAGAGAGGCCACTCCCTGCAGGCCGCAGCTGGCCCCGCCCACACCCACCCGACACAGGTTCGGCCAGCAGCGGCCAATCGTCTGCAAGCAGCGGTTACCGAAGCGACCAGGCTGCAGGCTGGAGGACACCGAGACAGGACATCAGTGGTCATGTGATCAACGGTGACAGATTTAAAGAGACGGATCCTCACCACGGCTGTAGAGGAGTGATCCGGAGCGTCGTGATGTCCCTGCATCCCGCTCCCAGAGCCCAGATCACCTCCTGTCCCACCGGATCCGAATCACTCCTGAAAACACCAGAACAACACCACAGTCATGAGGAAGCTGTTATTTGACTTTTACCAAAAGCAGAGCCGATCAGCCCTATACGCTCACTACGCAAGCTGCGTAGGGCCCCGCAAATTACTCAAGGCCCCGCCTCCTCCTCGTGTCATAGCGCGTTACGTCACCGTCAATTAATGTTTACAACATCCATGACAAAATGAGGCGAAACTATCCTCTGGTCACGAAAAGAGGAAAAAAAAAAAACCCATGAAAGTGAACTGCGGGAACAACAATCAGGTAAACTTGTCTTCTCTCCTCTCTAAGTTTGAGGTCAACAAAGTAAAGTTTATACTTGAGTTTATGTGCATTTCTGTTGTCTTTTTTCGGTCTTCCTAACCTAGCTGGACAGGCAGGCAGTGCATCTCTTGCATCACTTTGTGCCTGACAAAAGTGAGAGTAAAATACAATTATTTATTACGTTTGTTTTTGATAAACGACAAAGTGCAACGGTGTTTGTTTACTGCAGCTCGGAAAAGATAACCGCGTCGCGTGTTATCATGCGTTCATATGCGCATGCACGAAATGAAATGCGCATTTTTCAAGCAGAAATATATGTGGAGACCAGACAGACTGTACAATATATGGGCGTGAATGATGGCACTCCTCATCAAAAGTGCACATTATACATACATACTTTTAAAACAAGACACTGATTATCTAGTCTCAGTCAATGTGTAGTTAAAAACGCTATACAACTGCACTGCACTAATTATGCAAGATGGAAAGCAATGTATTGATAATTTGACAGTGATTGACTTGATTTATAGGCTATATTGAATTTAAAATGTTGATTAGCGGGACATACTGGTCAATGTGTGGATGCACATCCCTCAGTTAATAATAACCATAAATCAAGAATTGCTTCACCATATATATTACAAAAATAAAAAAAACCTTTAACATGCTATGGCAAGCCATTTTAGCTTTTATTCATTCACAGCTTATGCATTTTTGATATCAAGCATTACATTTTTTTACTATTTGCAATGTGAATTCTTGATTATTTTTACTAATAGTTAGTCAATAATAGCTAATACTAATAATATTAATACTAATAGCTAATAGTAATACTTAGTTTCATTTTTATCTACCAATGTCTATTTTTGATATCAGGAATTACATGTTAACTTGTACAAAAGTTCATTCTTGATATCAATGATGTCATCACTCACAGGGATTATTGATATCTGCATAACTAGTTCACTAGTTAAATATTACAAGAGCCAAGCCATAGTATAAATAGTATTTTATATTTGAAAATGTATAAAAGAAAATTGGGAGCCAGTTTGAATGGGTCTGATGCAGCTTATAAAACGAGTTATCTATAATTTGCAGGTGCTATGCTTAAGTTTGTCAGTAGAGGAGATGCTGGACCATCAGCCAGTACAAGCACAGACTCAGTTGATACACATCCAGCCTCAGCCAGTACTAGCACAGACCCAGAACAGCCGTCTTCAGAAAGTACGAACACAGTGACAGACCCAGGTGAAGTACAGGCAGCCTCAGTCAGTACTAGCACAACCAGAGGTGTACAGCCAGCAGCAGATACAAGCAGCTCAGACCCAAATAGAACAGTTGCCGCTCCACCAAATGACTCAGCAGATTGGCCCCCCGTCTTAACAGACTTTATGAGGACTGAGTTTTATCTCTCCTGTTTCTGTAAGATTATGTAATTTATAATAAATGACTTTATATATTTTGAGTATTTTATTATTATATAGTTATTATTATCATCAACAACCACAACAATAGTAATATTAATTATATAAATGTATATATAGATATATATAGATATAGATATATAGTTATATAGATATATGATTTTTCCAATTTAGTTTTCTTCTTATTTATGTTTACGTTAATATTCACTTACTTAATAATATTCACTTGTTATCTTAATATTCTATAGGAAATACTCTATTCAATAAATATTGTTTGTTTGAACCTCATTCTGTTCTATATTGTTGTTCTATATTGTCGACTGTTTTGTTTAAAGGAGGGAGGATTGTATTGGGATCACTGAAGTGTCAGGTGTGACTGTGTGGCAATGGCAAATGGTTTACATAGCTCACGGCGTCACGGGTCAGTTAGAGGGCCCCTTAGCAGAATTTTGCTTAGGGCCCCAGGGAGGTCAGGATCGGCACTGACCAAAAGAGTAACATTTCCTGAAAAATACTGAAGGTGCATGTGAAATATATCATAATTACTATAAAAATAATAATAAATATGTAAATCAGACTTAGTTCAAATAATTTATTTAATTTAAATAACATTAATTTTTAAATAATTTAACGTAAAAACAATTGAAATTAAGCAATTAAAATTAAATCATAATAATGTACAATTTAAAAAAATAATTTAAATTAAAGACAAAGCGTACTAAAAATCTTAATTATTAGAGATAATTAAAATAAAATGCTTACTTAAAAAATAAAGTACAAAAAATTTAATTAAAATAACACTTAAAATGAAACACTACAAATTTTTTCATAATTATATAACATTTATATAATTTAAATGAAAAAACTAAATAAAACACATACTAAAAATTAACTAAGACAATGTCAAATGTTAATAATGAATTTAAATGAAAGATAATTAAAATAAAATGCTGACTAAAAAATAAATTAAAACAATGTAAAATTTAAATCTATTAAAATGATAATTAAAATGAAACACTAGGGCCCGGTTTCACAGACATGGCTTAAGCCTAGTCCCAGACTAAACTGCCCACTTGAGCTGTCTTAACTCAAAGCGACTTGCACAGATATATATTAAAATAGTCAAAGATTTAGCCTGTTCTGGATTAAACAAAGCCGATTGCAAGAGGAAGGATTATAGCTAGTCTATGACTAAATTGAATCTTAAATTAATCCTTCAAAGAGGCAGGTTTAACTCCTGCTTAGTACTGTTTGTGAGGGAGCATGGAATATTTGGAATATCTAAATGAAAACCAACATGCACAACAGAGGCCAGCCAGAGTACTTGTGGATAGGAGTGATCCATTACATTACTTTGATGACACAGCTTTTCAAGACCGCTTTCGTATGTCCAAGGAAAATGCAGTGGAGATAATATCTTTGCTTGAGCCTAGACTTTCCTGTCTGTCTCTGAGAGGAAGGCCTTTACCCATTTCTCTCCAAGTTCTGCTCACACTGAGGTTTTTTGCGTCCGGGACCTTTCACCGTGAAACTGGTGATTTGTGTGGTGCCAATAAAGCAATTGTGTGTAGAATAGTTCACAAAGTCAGCAGAGCCATTTGTGAACTGAGGAGTCTTTACATAAAGTTTCCTGATGCTGCTGACCAAGCCAAATATAAAGTGCAATTCTATGAATATGGGCACTTCCCAGGTGTCATTGGCTGTATAGATGGATGTCATGTTCCTGTCAAGTGTCCATCAACCCCTGATGCTGAGGAGTACAGGAACCGTAAGAACTGGTTTTCTATCAACGTTCAGGGTGTATGCACACCTAATTTAGAGTTTTCAAACATTGTTGCGCGCTGGAAAGGTTCAACTCACGATTCAAGGATTTTTGTCAACTCTTCATTATGTGCTCAGTTTCAGAGTGGACAGTATAGTGGACTTCTACTTGGTGACAGTGGATATGGTCAGAGTAACTTTTTATTCACTCCATACATAAATCCCACAACAGCTGAGCAGCAAAGATACAACAGAGCTCATATCCGAACAAGAGGCATGGTTGAACGCATGTTTGGAATATGGAAAAATCGATTCCAGTGTTTATGTAATACTCTTCGCTTCAGGCCAAGGAGATGCTGCAAGGTCATCATTGCTACAGCGGTGCTGCACAACTACCTGAAGCAGCGCTGCTGTCCTGATCCTCCAATGGAAGATGACGATGAAGCAGATGTGCCCATGACTGAGGCAGCCAGTGACCAACGAGGACTTGCACACAGAGTTGCTTTCACATTGCAGCACTTCAGTTAGATGAGATGTATTTCAATATGGAATGTATTCATTATGCCTTATTTTGCCTTGATAATTTTTGTTCTGTACAAAATTAAAATAGTGTGCCGCAAAATTAAAAAAAATTACTAAACCAATACTGGTTGAAAATGTAGTTTGTGGTTGTTTAAATACACTCAGTCATGAATATCTAAATGACAAAATGTTTATTTTTGTTTTTATTGTTTATACATCATATTGTTCACCATGGCTGGTAATCACAATTGCCTCCTTACTGTATCGTTTTTGGATCATACCTCTTTCTTCCAACTTCATATCCAATTCAACCTGTAGAATTCTCATTTTTATTTCATGTTCTTCCTTCAGATATTTCATTTTTTCCTCATGAAATTCTCTGGCTAACTTTTCATGGATGGTCATCTTGCTTGTTCTCTGCTGAAAGGTGGTGGCAGCATCTTTTCTCAGGGATGCAGGAGCAGATGTGGAAGGCACACACTCACTGTGCTCTGGCTTTTCCAACCCGTTCAGATTCCTTTCTTCTGTGGGGAAAAACAGAGGCACAAATAAATTCACATGATCCTTACAATGAAAGAAGAATAAAAATTGACAGAGTGGAATATATGTACCAAAGGAAGAAATCAATTTCTTTCTAACATACCATTTGTGCTCAGATCTTCATCTGAACTGTTCAAGTGATCATCATCTGGTATACCATCCAGAGGTTGCTGGTGCTGTATTATTCCAGACAGCAAGTCACTCAATTCATCAGTTTTGTCTTTATTTGGTGGTCCACCACCAGTAGTAAATCGCTGTCTTCTGATCTCTGCATTCTGTCGTTTTAAAGCCAGTTTAAGGTTCAATAACTGGATGGTTGGTCAAAATTTGTTTCAGTAGTGTTTTTTCATACTCACTGAAGTTTTTGGAACGAATTCTTTTTGCATCTGCCATTGCTTTGTGTCAAAATGTACACCGATAATAATGTTTTCTGGTCCATTCCAGGTTTTTATGAGCACCATCAGCCCAACGGCATGTGCTTATACTCAACTTAATCAGGCCTATCCCAGGTGTTTTCATTTAAGCTTACTTAATTTACTCCAGGACTCTGTAGTCTCAGACTAACTAAGCTTATTTTAAGACACGTTCATGAAAGGTACTTAAATGCCCCAGTTTAACTAGTACACATTAAGGCCTACTCCTGGCTTATGCTAAGCCATGTCTGTGAAACCGGGCCTTAAAGATTTAAAGTTAAACTTATTTTAAATTTAAATTACAGATATTAAATAATTGAAATGGAAAGTATGTAAATGTATGTGGTTCAGTAGTCAATGATCCATCCATTCATCTATCTATCTATTAGACTTTTTATAAATAATGTAAATATATCATCTAAGGAAATGCATCTCCAATATTTTGATAATAATGTAATATCTAATATCTGTTAGTGTGATGTTATGTCACCTGTATGTGAGCGACTGCAGCGAGCGACAGTGACAGCTGACCAGCCACAGCGACCTGTCCGTCAGAATGTTGGAGCAATGAGAGATGCTCAGAGTGACGAGACTCCGCCCCCCTGACTTCAGCACCGCCTCCAGCCCCGCCTCCAGTCCGCCCCTCAACACAGAGAGTTCCGCACACACAGCTGACAACACAGCACTGTACACTGGCCGTCAAGTGCGAGATATGTGTGGGTGTGTGTGTGTGTGTGTGTGTGTTTTACCTGGTGTTGCGTAAGTACTGGTCTTTGCTCTCTTCCTTGCCACGAGATCGAGGTTTGAGGTTGTGAAGAACGAGAGACTGAGTCTGACAGCACCACTGAGACAGATTAATCAGGAACTACACACACACACACACACTCGAGGTCAGGGTGGCTTACAGTGATCTCTGAAGGTCTGGCTGATTTTGTATTAGTTATAGCTTTATTTATATGAGGCAGAAGTTCTTTGAGGCCTGTATGTGGAAATAATGAATGGAAATCAGCTTCTGAACAGGTAAGACTGATGTGAGTTTCTGTCTTCTGTTGATGTTGACACACAATTTGTTTGATTTTCTAGTGATGAAATCCAAAATACTTATTTATCCACTTGTTATCCACTTGTGTTTCATAGAGGGTCAAATTAACAATTTCCACCTGAGATTCGGAGCCAGATTACAGGGTTAAAATGACTTCAGAAAGATGGCAGCATCAAAATAGTGTTTTAGTAAAAACCTGTTGCATTGTGCGTCAATGGTGACTGTTCAAAATTAGGAAAAAAGCTGTTTTGGGGTGTTTTCTCCAAAGTTTGGATTGGTGTAACTCAAGAAATGCTAAAGACATCTTAATATCCTTTTAGATGTTGGTTCTTAACAAATTTTCCTTTGGAATATTAATTGTTTAGGCCCTGTAAGGTTCATTTTCAGAGATATAGGGATCTCAAAACGGCTCCATGTGCAAATCGTTAAAATGTGTTTATATTCAGTGGTCAAAAACTCTGAATAGATTATACTTTGTTCTCTTAAAGACAAATGTCTGAAAAACAAATAATGCTTAAACGAGAAATGTATCTTGTTTGCCTCTTTGCAAAATCATAACCGTCTGAGTGCCATAAATATACATTTTTCCAAAGTTTGCATGCCTGTAACTAAAGAAGGGTTAAAAATATCTCAAAAAGACTTTAGAGTCTGGTTCTTATCTAACTTTCCTATTGGCGTCTTTTATTTTTAAAGTCCTATATGGTTCAGACCCAGAGATATGGGGATCTCAATGTGGCTCTAAGTCCAAATGATTGAATTTGACCCATATTCAGTGGTCGAAAACCAAATGTGGGTCACTTTGCATTCAGATGATACTGGTTGTATTTAATGACAAATGTTTGAAGAACAAGTAATGCTTAAACTAGAAATGTAGCTCTATATATATCAACCTGATAGAAAAACAAAGTCTATGAGATCTCCTCCTTAATATGGGGAAACAAACAAGTGTGTGTGTGTGTGTGTGTTTGTGTGTGTGTGTGTGTGTGTGTTTTCTTGCCTTCGATGACACACGTGCGTTTTCCAGTGTTACTGTGGTCCAAACAGCAGGATGACGTGCAACACTGCACCAATCCTTACACACCTGAAACACACACACACACACACACTGCATAATCAACATTAAAGCACACATAACACACACTCCTGTCCCATCTCTAACACACACACCTCAGCAGCGGTGAGCAGCGAGCGCGTGTCCAGATACGTGAACACACAGAAGAGCGCCGCTGTGAGCCGCAGACGCTCCGAACACACGGCCGATTCACTGGCTCTGTTCACACACCAGTGCAGATCTGGACCTGATCACAACAACAACACCATCAGCACATCAACAGACACCCTAGCAACCATCCACATCACCCTAGCAACCACATACCAACACCACGGAGTCATGCAAACTCTTTTACGTTTACTTCAGAAAATGTACACAATAATCAGTTCTTCTCAAGGAATATAGTTCTTTGTAATTGTAGGTATATATATATATATAGCATGTAGCATGTACAGACACATTAAAAACATTTTTGTTACTTGAAATAACAAACATTAACTTAAATATTAATACAAATATATACTATACCTTTTGCATGTTTATTTTGTATGTATATATATATACAGTACAGACCAAAAGTTTGGAAACATTACTATTTTTAATGTTTTTGAAAGAAGTTTCTTCTGCTCATCAAGCCTGCATTTATTTGATCAAAAATACAGAAAAAACTGTAATATTGTGAAATATTATTACAATTTAAAATAATTGTTTTTAAATGTATTATACTTTAAATGATCATTTATTTCTGTGATGCAAAGCTGAATTTTTAGGATCTTTATCACATGATCCTTTAGAAATCATTCTAATATGATGATTCATTATCAAAGTTGGAAACAGTTCTGCTGCTTAATATTTTTTCAGAACATGTGATACTTTTTTAGGATACTTTGATGAATAAGTATACTGGGGTCAGTAATTTTTTTTTCTTTTTTTTTTTTTTTTTTTATAAAATCAATACTTTTATTCAGCAAGGATGTGTTAAGTTGATAAAAAGTGATTGTAAAGAAAATATATTATTAGAATTTTTTTTTATTTTGAATAAATGCAGTTCTTTTTAACCTTTTATTGATCAAATATATTAGACAGCAGAACTGTTTCAACACTCATAATAAATCAGAATATTAGAATGATTTCTAAATGATCATGTGATAGACTGGATGTCATGTGACACTGAAGGCTGGAGGAATGATGCTGAAAATTCAGCTTTGCATCACAGGAATAAATTATTTTTTTTTAAGTATATTCAAATAGAAAACTATTATTTAGAGTTGTAATAATATTCCACAATATTACTGTTTTTTCTGTATTTCTGATCAAATAAATGCAGGCTTGATGAGCAGAAGAAACGTCTTTCAAAAACATTAAAAATAGTAATGTTTCCAAACTTTTGGTCTGTACTGTATATATTAGTGTTAAAAACTTTAATGTTGGTGTGATTTTTTAAAATGTTTTTTTAAATTTCTTTAATTTTTAAGGCTCTTCTGCTGAGCAAGGCTGCATTTATTTGGTAAAAAATACTGTAAAAATTGTGAAATGTTATTACTATTTAAAATTGAAAGTGTATTGAATGTCTCTCCTATGACTCAGTGTGTGTGTGTGTGTGTGTGAGTGTGTGTGTGTGTGTGTGTGTGTGTGAGTGTGTGTGTGTGTGTGTGTGAGTGTGTGTGAGTGTGTGTGTGTGTGTGTGTGTGTGAGTGTGTGTGTGTGTGTGAGTGTGCGTGCGTGTGTGTGTGTGTGTGTGTGAGTGTGTGTGTGTGTGTGAGTGTGTGTGTGAGTGTGTGTGTGTGTGTGTGTGAGTGTGTGTGTGTGTGTGT
This sequence comes from Carassius carassius, assembly GCF_963082965.1. Taxonomy (NCBI): domain Eukaryota; kingdom Metazoa; phylum Chordata; class Actinopteri; order Cypriniformes; family Cyprinidae; genus Carassius; species Carassius carassius. The sequence continues at coordinate 26,392,509 of NC_081800.1, forward strand.
GTGAGTGTGCGTGCATGCGCGTGTGTGTGTGTGCGTGTGTGAGTGTGTGTGTGTGTGTGTGTGAGTGTGTGTGTGTGTGTGTGTGTGTGTGTGTGAGAGTGAGTGTGTGTGTGTGTGTGTGTGTGTGTGTGTGTGTGAGTGTGTGTGTGTGTGTGTGTGTGAGTGTGTGTGTGTGTGTGTGTTGTACCTATGCAGCTGTAGGTCCTGTATCCAGTGTGTTGCTGTGTGTCGTCCTGTGATTCTGTCGTATAAAGTGACCAGTGGTCTGAATCGTGGTCAGTGTGTGTGTGTTGGAGTGAGCAGTGACCCTCACAGCCGCCCGAGCCCACCGACAGCGTGCACATCCTCCTCTCGAACCTCAGACACATCAGTCACAAACCACATCATTACTGCAGCTGATCACATCACAGCTAAAACAAAACTATACTAGTATCTAAATGATGACTCTTCTCTCTCATTAAGTGCATGACACGACCCATTTATAGACTTTACACAATATTCTGTTAAACATGTTGTGAGGCGTTTGAACAGATGTGTTCAGTGATGTACCTGTAGTTTTGAGCAGCTCTGTGATCAGACAGACGAGAAGATCTCCTGCTCATCCCAGACACGCTGTAGCTCCTCTGACAAACACACAAACACATATTTATATCTCCAGTAATGTGTCTCTCAGTAAGATGAGATGTAAATGATCCGCACATATAACACAGTGATTGAGAGCTGAAGAAATCAAGGCTCCTCAGAAGATGTGAGATGTTCTGGAGGCTTGTGAAGATCATTCCTCCGCTGAGGAACAGTGAAAGTAAAGCTTCTGGAAAAAAACGCTCCTCAAAAGATCCTGAGGATCAGATTTGAGACTCTAAAACATGATTGATGGAGAATCAAGTAAAGCTGAGCTGCTTCATCTGGAAACAGACTCTGTGTACCTGGTAGCCTGACGCTCTGCTTCCTGCCAGGTGTCTGTGAGGGGAAGTGACATCATCGCAGAGGTTCTGCAGCTGCGTCTCGGCTCTCTCGGCTCTCTCCAGCAGGTCCTCGATGAAGCGCTGCAGACGGATCTTTGCAGTGGCTTCCTGGAGCGCCGTGTCCCTCACAAACCTGTCCAGGTCACACACTTCCCTAAAACACACACAGAATTGGAACGCGCAAAACCTTTTTAGATCCTATATATCTTAGCCGGGACACTCGTCTAGGATGATTTTGATACTTTTGTTCACAGTGCTGAACATTCTCTGATACATTGCATCTTTCTCTTTAACGATTCTGAATCAGAATCAAATGTAGCTTGAGGAAGTCTTGCCAGTTGGGGAACTTTTTTGCATTGTTGCTGCGGGTTATATCTTTAGTACCTGGGTTGAAACGATCCACGGAATGCGATTTTGACCAAGGGGAACTTTCCCAGAATACGACTGACTGGGATAGTTTTGAGAAGCAGTTGGGCTGTTTTTGTTATGCAGACCTGGCGAACCTTTTCTTTAGGTACCTACAGATTCCCACCCCTAGCTGACAAGTTTACCTTTATAGTAGTAAATTCACATTGTCTGCATGAAATAAACACTGACATGGTCAAAATACACCATCAGAGAAGTAAACTAAACACCGGTCAGTGATTTTAAATGTATACATACATGGCAATTTCAGACTAATGCAATCAGTTGCTGACATTTCAGTGCATCTCTGATCTCAACACACACACTTACTGTTGTTTGCGCCGCAGTTGTTCGTCTCTCTCTCTCAGCTTGTATCTGAGGCTGGCCAGCATCTCCACGGAAATATCCACCTGCCGCTCCAGTTCGGCCGTCCGCTCTTCCGCCTGCCGCTTCTCTCTGTGCAAGCCCTCGCTCTCTCTCCTGGCCCGCCTCACCTCCACGCTCCTCCGCTGCACCTCGTCCTGCAGCGCCTCCAGTTTGAGTGACACACGCTCCTGGACCTCCAGTGCCAGCTGCTGAAGACGGGCCTCCAGCGCCAGCCTGCCCAGCCAAGGCACTCCTAGCTGGGCCACAGCGTGTCCAGCATCTGCCTCTGCGGCTCTGGAGCTCATGGTGACCGCTAGCACTGGAGACAGAGACGAGGGCAGGACGGTGGGTGAGTCCCTCTGAAGGAGAACGTTTCGAAGTGGACGGGCCAAACTCAGGGCATCCAGAAGCTCCAGTCGCAGAGGACTGATGATCTCGGTCTCTTGCTGGGCGTACAGGGACATCAGTCCGCCCTCGGAGCTCCGGCGAGGGGTCAGACAGGTGCTGGACAGGTGCTCTCCAAACCCGCACGTCTCTCCGCAGGTCGGGCAGCATAACGGCAGCTCTGTGCTGGTTGACATACTGCAATGATGTGCTAACACTCTTGAAAAACAACTCCAGAGTCGAGTGGTGAGGTCATTCAGAGTTCAGGAGCATTTCAGGGACGTTTCAGGAACTTTAGGAGCTTTTTAAGAAAGTTTCAGGAACATTTCTGCAACTTTAAGGGTGTGTCAAGAATGTCTCAGGAACATTTCAGTAATTTTAGAAGCATTTCAAGAACATTTCAGGAACTGTAGGTGCATTTCAAGAAAGTTTCAGGAACATTTCGGTAACTTTAGGAGCGTTTCAAGAAAGTTTCAGGAACATTTCCGTAACTTTATGAGCATTTCAAGAACATTTCCGTAACTTTAGGAGCGTTTCAAGAAAGTTTCAGGAACATTTCAGTAACTTTGGGAGCATTTTAAGAAAGTTTCAGGAATGTTTCAGTAACTGGGAGCATTTCAAGAACATTTCAGTATCTTTAAAAGCATTTCAAGAACGTTTCAGGAACGTTTCAGTAACTTTAGGAGCATTTCAAGAACTTATCAGGAACTCTTCAGTAACTTTTGCAGTGTTTCAGGAGTGTTTTGTGGCTTTTCAATCTTCTGGGGCATTTCAGTGACAATTGGAGTGTTTTAAGTGTGTTCCAGATGTTTTTCAAGGCGTTTCAGTATCTTCTGGATGTTTCGAGGGCATTTCAGTAACTTTTGGGCATTTCGGAATTGTTTTGGGGTATTTCAGTTTCTTCTAGAGCATTTTGAGGGTGTTTCAGTAACCTTTAAGAGAATTTAGGGGCATTTCAGTAAACATAGGAGAGTTTTATGGCATTTTAAAATCATTTCAGTGAGTTTTAGTATCTTCTTGGGTCTTTCAAGGCCATTTTACTAACTTTTAGGATTGTTTAAGGGCTATTTCGGTATCTTCAGTATACTCTATCTTTCAGTAACTTAAGGAGTATTTAAGGGTTGCTTTTAGAAGTCTCTTGGGCATTTCAAGGACATTTAAGTAACTTTTTAGGGGCTTTTGAGAAGTGTTTCAGGGAGTATCAATAACTTTGGGGCATTTTAGGGGCGATTCAGACTCTTCTTTGGCATTTCAGGAGCTTTTCAGTCCAAAACAGGTTCTTGCAGAATTATCACACCTGCAAAAGAAAAAAAGGAATGATAACTTCAGTTTTATTCAATCAATAATTAATGCACTGCTTTCCATCACAACATGTTTGTTGCCATTCAAAGTGCTTCTAAGTTGTCAAAATGTATCTGTTTGTTATACCTGTGAATCTAAAGGTGAGGTTTCTCATTACTGTGTCCTACCTCCATCATCTCTTGGTAATTCATATTAACATATAGTACATGAACATATTCTTCTACTGGTAAATAAAAAATATTATGTACATTATCAGGATATACATAATTCACGTAGAGTAATTAAGAAGAATTTTTAATGTCATTCCAGTGCAAATTCTGTTTTCAGCATTATTTTATCCAGTTCAGATGCACACTCAGGGAAAGATATAAGAGATATTTTTCACGCATGACTGTGCGCGCGCTCCGCGTTATTTCCGCTTGAATATGATGAAGACAAAAGCTGCGGTCAGAGTAAAGCTACATCAAGACTGCGAGGATGAAATACAGTCTAGAAATATTCATGTGTGCATCGATTATACAAACGCACAGTCTCCTGCTCATCCTTTCTCATTTACATGTTTTATGATGCAGTTATTATCTAGAGAAACATCTACACGCGCGCCATCAGTGAAAGTGCATCAGTTCGGTCTGGTCTTGTATCGGAATGTGTGTGTGTCACGCGACCCAGCCCAACATCCTCACGTGCATCATCCATAAGCATTTATTCAAACGAACGTGCATTATAAAGCAGGTAAATATTATTCTGTTAGTTTTCATGCACGCAAACCCACCAGTTCTCCAGCTTCCCAGACGTCTGGCGCGTCCTGCCTTCACTCTGTCTGGACCCTTGTCTTCCACAGACCCGCTGAACTCGACTTCATCGAGCACGAGCAGCCGCTCTGGTCGCCTCTGACGTCACTCCCTGCACGAGGAACGTGAAATAGAGCGGTAAAGAAAATGCATTAATGTGGGGGCGCGCGCGTTACGTTGCGTCGAGCACGCGGCGCTGTCCACGCACTCGTGGTGCTGAAGGTCCGCCAGTGTGTTTATACTGAGAACAACTGGTTTGATTAAAATACGCTGCAATTGTGTCCATAATTATAATACATTAAATATGTGCTTATACATGTTTGAATGCAGTATCTTTGAGATGTAAAAGATCGTACATAAGCTATGTTTTCTATACAATATATTACATAGAGTGAGTTGATATACTGTCACTGGGTTCTCTCTTTCTCTCTCTCTCTCTCTCTGTGTGTGTGTGTGTGTGTGTGTGAAAGAGAGACAGATGTGAGGTATTTAATTGTCCACCAATAGATGGCGCTAGACTGACATGTCGTTAATATGAAAACGACCAAATGGAAAGTAAAAAACACTTTATATTCAAGGTAATAATAGCGAACATATATTAAAGTTAAATCTGAATATTTGTATATTTACTACAAAACATCAAACCTACAGCGTGAAATTATTTTTCAATATTTTTAACAGTATAAAAAAGAAAACAATTTATTTATTATTTGGCTGTTTGAAATCTGAATTATCGCATTTGTTTAATTCATGCAAAAAGTCTAAAATATATTTCATTTAATTATATTTATTTTATTGCATATCATAATATTATTATATTTATATATGTATTTATTGTATTGCCTGTATGAAAATTTAATCACAAGATTTGTTTAATTACTACAGTATAGGAAAAGTACAAAATAAAAACGATTTATTTCCATCAATATGTTCCTAGTATGAAAGTTTTTATTATGTTTGGCTTACACACCAGAAGTTGGGACATGCTTATTTCATTATTATTATTTTTTTTTATTTTGACCTATTTATTATTATTGTACAATATACGGAAAGTAGCACTAGTAAATAATAAGTAGTCGTGTGCAAAAATCTGGAGCTAGTTTGAGGATATAATGCATGTGTGTTTACATAAGCATTAAAGACTCAGAATGATGTCAGTAAACAAAGATTTATTTGAAACATTTAGTAGCCTCAAATATTCACAAGGCGTTTGACAACGTTTCATTGCACGAGAACAGTTTTCAAAGGCAAATAGACAATAATATCGAAACGACCTCAGGAGGCCAATCTGCACATCCACGTGTGCTACTGCAACTCAACTACGATGTTGAAGTTTTAAATACTCTAGCGCTTCAGGTTCCCAAGAACCAACCAGACAAATTCTACTGTCAAAAGTGGAATACAGTCACTTATGAAAATCTATAAGATAGATTCTTCGTATACTCTCTTGAAAATCGACGATACAAAAGTACAATCAATAACGTACAAATATATAGAGCTCTTTTCGTGTGCTTTATAAAGTGATGTATCAAAATACAACGTGTGTCGCATGCCAGCGTGGTAACAAGTGCACGTTCACATCAAGACATGCAGGACATTTCATAAACAACATCTGAGGTTTGAGTGATCAATGTTTTCGACGTCAGCGCAGGTAGAAAAGCATGGTTTTGTGCGACTGAAACTTTGAGGCGCTGTCCACCGGAAGTGCTGAAAGATGTCTTGCTTTGCAGACAACGAGTTTTTAAGCTTTCACTCGCATGCCAAGCTTGCTTCAGTCTTGATTATAGACTTCGACTCTTCCAGTTTTCGGACCGCAGATCTGCTCTGGCGGATGAGCTGCGCCGCGACGCAAGCATAAACTTCGGGTAGAACGGAACCAACAGGACGCTCCGCGCGCTCACACGAGACCGGGGAGGGGAAACGCGCACGCGGCCGCCAGGAGCTCCGTCTTCTGCTGCATCCTCTCGTGCTGCTTAAGATGCACGCGTCCGTGCCGCTTCCTCTCGTCGCTGCGCGCGAAGCGACGCCCGCACACGTCGCAGGAGAACGGTTTCTCGCCGGTGTGCGTGCGCATGTGGGTGGTGAGGTGGTCGCTTCGGCTGAAGCAGCGCAGGCAGACGCGGCACTGGAAGGGCTTGTGGCCGGTGTGGATGCGGACGTGACGGTTGAGCTCATCGGAGCGCGAGAAGCGGCGCTCGCAGTTCTCAACCGGGCAGGAAAAGGGCTTCTCGCGCGCCGCGCCCTTCCTGGCGCGCGGTTTAGCGCTCCGCGTGTTGGTGGCGAGTAGCGAGTCAAGGAGCGCGGTCGTTGCGCACGGATACGAGATGGTTCTATAGAGGCTGTTTTCATGCGCTGTGACGGGAATCTGGAAGTTGGGCATGAAGTTCAGCGCGCTCGCTTGTTCCAGCGGCTCTTGCTTGATCCACGTGTCCATAACCGAGTCGGTCTCGGGACCCAATGGAGAGAGCAGGTCAATGATGTCATCCAGGTCTGAAGGCTCGTGAGAAATGAAGCCATCGAACAGATCGCCACCATTACAGCTGCTGCCAAACTCGCTCTTGATCGCCGGGCAGGTGTTCACATCCGTGAATTCGTCAGATGAGTCGTTGCTCATTGACTCCGGTGAACCCAGCGAGCTCCCGGTGGATAGCAGCGACTCATGCCGCGACAGCGCGCTTCCGCGAGAGTTCCCGGAGAAGTGGTCGGAGATGCCGACGATCTCCGTGAGGATGCTGAGAAGCGCGTCCGCGCTGCACGGTCCGGTCTCCGTGTAGAAGCTCCCGGTGTAGGTGAGCGGCGACGGCGGAAAGCCATCGTTGGTGCAATCGGGGAAACCGGTGTCCAGCGGCTCAGCTTTAGGCTTTAACAACCCACACGCTGCGAGGAAAGAGAAAAGAGATGCGTTACATAAGCGACTGCTGTTGACTCACTGCATCAGGATTGAATCCAAACCAAAAGTGCATTTTTAAAATACATTATATTATATGCATTGCATGCAGTTTAATCTTTTATCAAGAGAAGCGGTGCTTTTTCATTAGGAGTTAATAATTCGAACATAGTTTAATATTAATAAGATTAAACCCAGTGCTCACCAGCATCAGGTTGATTCTGAACGTTGGATTGCTCCTCAAAAGGAAGGGTTTGAGCGCAAAGCAGATCCAAAGCGCTGAAGTCCACGGTGTTCAGCATCATGTCGATGTAAAAATAGCTCAAAATCCACAAGGAATTATTTCCGAATGGCAATCCTGCTTTGGGATTCCCAGTTAAGGCTTCCGTCAGGTTCTGATCTCCGTCGATTCGTGTACTGGAATTCCTCATCCCTCTTTTATACCGTTCGGCTCCGCCAAAGCTCCGCCCACCGCTTATCTACGTCTGCAGGAGGATTCCCCGCCGTGTGCTGACTCCAGACAGCTCTTGCCCAAATATGGACAGAGGATGTGACGGGGTTCCCCTCCGAAAATGGGCACGGGGCGTGACGTAGCGGCGACTTTCCTGAAGACCAATGCGGAAAAATGAGGGGTGTTTGTGAATGACAGGCGGCCATTATGTTCGCAGTGGAACAGTGTCAAAGTGAAATAGCCTCGGGTGACATTTGATGATCTTATGGGTTAAAACGATGAACAGCAACAGCGAGACAAAGAATGCACGCTGAAATCCCGTGCAATGCGGATATAGCAGACTTTTAACCACAAACGAGCCATGCACAGTGGTTGGCATTTTAGAGATTCAAATGACTTGTAACAGGAAATATGTCAAATATCAAGCCTCTGTTATGCATCTACACCCATCTGTCGCGTGACTTCACTTTGCTCCCTTTTCCTGATGTTTTGTAAAGGAAACTGCTTCCAGATGCAGCATTCAGAGCCTTCAGCACCGCGGACAGCGACACAGATGCATAGCCTACAGTCTTCCTGCATGCATCTAATGTCTTGCTTAATCGATCTGACAGTCAAAAGCAGATCATTTATTACGCTCGTGCACGTTCATATAGCTAATATGAGTGAAAAGTGTTCGCTTTAGATGAGAAATGCATGTATGCAAGCAATGTAAGATCGTGATCATACGGTAAATGAGTCTTATTTTATCGCGTTATGTAATGCTTCATTTCTTCAGAGCGTCTGATGAACTGCAGCTGCATCTATGATTTTTAAATATGTCATAAAGTTTATTTTGATAATAACATTTAACCAGCATCCAGCCTGCACCACCCATTGAGATTTCATTTATTAGATGATGGACGTTTCAATTATAATATGAACGCAACGCTGCTGTGGAATAATAAATACATCAATTCATTTTGCATTCAAGTGTGGATATCAAATCTTAATATCTCATGCACTTTTGGTTGCCCAGTAAATGTATTGTTGTTGTTTACAGGTTCTTGATTGTTTGAGCTCAGATCCCCATATTCAAGCATTATCCTTCTGTATTTACATACAAAAACAAATCCAAAAAAAGACACCTGGCTGACTTGCAGGTAAAATAATCGAATCATGTGAAAAGTTTTTGAATTTGTGTGTGTGTGTGTGTGTGTGTGTGTTCTACACTCTTAAAGAGATTGTTTCCAACAAAACAACAGCAGATGCTCTTTTTCACTGGAGGAAGTGTTATTATGGATTATGGACTCTATTTATTTGAGTTAAATACACTTAATGCTGGATTTGTTTCATATTTTGTGTTCTCCAGATGTTAACTGGTGGACTGAAGTGGTGTGGATTATTGTGATGTTTTTATCAGCTGTTTGGACTCTCATTCTGACGGCACCCATTCACTGCAGAGCATCCATTGATGAGACACTGATGCAATGCTACATTTCTACAAACCTGATGAAGACACAAACTCATCTCAGAGTTCATTTTCAGCATTTTTTTGTGTGTGTAACGTCCCTTTAAGAATGTATTCATAGGGAAATATGTTTGAGGAATTTAAAATGCCATGTTATAAGTGTTCAATAGGGTAAAATAGTCGACTTTTTGAGTTGTTTAAAAGTGGTATATTATTGCATACTGAAGTTTAATGTCATCATCATTGCATTATCGTTGTGTCTTGCGGCACATTGTATAATACAGATTCGTTTCTGCTACCGGAAACTAAGACCAAACATGGTTCCGTCTATAAACGCCTGTGACAGCCTGTCGCACGTGATTCATCTGTTTTTTTGGCAACATTTCTGTGGTTGCAGAGCGTTGAATCCTCGAGGCGTGGGCGCGCTCCGGGGCAACCCGTTCCCGCCAACGGCAACTGTCAAACTCGAGGCATTCCCGCCAAAAATAGTCGCTCGCCCCCGCGAGGGCTGCAGAAGCGCACGAACGAGCCAAGCTGGAGGTGTCAATAATACTTTATGACAATAATACATGCGCAGACAGCCATGAGGAAGAATATGGCCTGTGAAAATGCAGAAAATGCTACAGAAAACCTGTTGGTTAACTGTAAGTTACCTTATATACGGTCAAAATCACATTATATGGAGCATACTCTTTATATAAAACGCTTTTTGTAACTAAAAGCGATGAACTATCTAAAATATTTCAGAACTTTATGATTTATACAAGTTTTGTTTCTATCTATAACTAGCCATGCCTAGAAACTACAGCTGGCTAATCATGCTAACAAAGTGTTTAAATATGCTAGTAATATGTTTAAAAATAATATGCTGAAACATGGTAGCAATGTGTTAAATCTTGTTCAAACATGTTAACAGTGTTCTAAATCATGTTAAAACATGTTAGCGATGTGCTAAATTGTGCTAGAAACATATCAGAATTCTAATCATGCTAGTAACATATCTGAATGTAAGCTGTATTAGCTGTTATGAAACTAAAAACAGTTCATGAAATACTATAGCTATAAAGTCAAAGTCAAAGTCACCTTTATTTATATAGCGCTTTAAACAAAATACATTGCGTCAAAGCAACTGAACAACATTTATTAGGAAAACAGTGTCAATAATGCAAAATGATAGTTAAAGTCAGTTCATCATTGGATTCAGTTATGTCATCTCTGTTCAGTTAAATAGTGTCTGTGCATTTATTTGCAATCAAGTCAACGATATCGCTGTAGATGAAGTGCCCCCAACTAAGCAAGCCAAAGGCGACAGCGGCAAGGAACCGAAACTCCATCGGTGACAGAATGGAGAAAAAAACCTTGGGAGAAACCAGGCTCAGTTGGGGGGCCAGTTCTCCTCTGACCAGACGAAACCAGTAGTTCAATTCCAGGCTGCAGCAAAGTCAGATTGTGCAGAAGAATCATCTGTTTCCTGTGGTCTTGTCCTGGTGCTCCTCTGAGACAAGGTCTATACAGGGGATCTGTATCTGGGGCTCTAGTTGTCCTGGTCTCCGCTGTCTTTCAGGGATGTAGAGGTCCTTTCTAGGTGCTGATCCACCATCTGGTCTGGATACGTACTGGATCCGGGTGACTGCAGTGACCCTCTGATCTGGACACAGACTGGATCTGGTGGCCACGGTGACCTCGGAACAAGAGAGAAACAGACTAATATTAGCGTAGATGCCATACTTCTAATGATGTAGCAAGTACATAGGGTGTTATGGGAAGTGTTTCCGGTTCCGGTTTACCTAATTAATGCAGTTGTGTATGCCAGGTTAAAGAAATGGGTCTTTAATCAAGATTTAAACTGCAAGAGTGTGTCTGCCTCCCGAACAATGTTAGGTAGGTTAATCCAGAGTTTTGGCGCCAAATAGGAAAAGGATCTGCCGCCTGCAGTTGATTTTGATATTCTAGGTATTATCAAATTGCCTGAGTTTTGAGAACGTAGCGGACGTAGAGGATTATAATGTAAAAGGAGCTCATTCAAATACTGAGGTGCTAAACCATTCAGGGCTTTATAAGTAATAAGCAATATTTTAAAATCTATACGATGCTTGATAGGGAGCCAGTGCAGTGTTGACAGGACCAGGCTAATGTGGTCATACTTCCTGGTTCTAGTAAGAACTCTTGCTGCTGCATTTTGGACTAGCTGTCGTTTGTTTACTAAGCGTGCAGAACAACCACCCAATAAAGCATTACAATAATCTAACCTTGAGGTCATAAATGCATGGATTAACATTTCTGCATTTGACATTGAGAGCATAGGCCGTAATTTAGATATATTTTTGAGATGGAAAAATGCAGTTTTACAAATGCTAGAAACGTGGCTTTCTAAGTAAAGATTGCGATCAAATAGCACACCTAGGTTCCTAACTGATGACGAAGAATTGACAGAGCAGCCATCAAGTCTTAGACAGTGTTCTAGGTTATTACAAGCGGAGTTTTTAGGTCCTATAATTAACACCTCTGTTTTTTCAGAATTTAGCAGTAAAAAATTACTCGTCATCCAGTTTTTTATATCGACTATGCAATCCATTAGTTTTTCAAATTGGTGTGTTTCACCGGGCTGCAAAGAAATATAGAGCTGAGTATCATCAGCATAACAGTGAAAGCTAACACCATGTTTCCTGATGATATCTCCCAAGGGTAACATATAAAGCGTGAAGAGTAGCGGCCCTAGTACTGAGCCTTGAGGTACTCCATACTGCACTTGTGATCGATAGGATACATCTTCATTCACTGCTACGAACTGATGGCGGTCATATAAGTACGATTTAAACCATGCTAATGCACTTCCACTGATGCCAACAAAGTGTTCAAGTCTATGCAAAAGAATGTTGTGGTCAATTGTGTCAAACGCAGCACTAAGATCCAATAAAACTAATAGAGAGATACACCCACGATCAGATGATAAGAGCAGATCATTTGTAACTCTAAGGAGAGCAGTCTCAGTACTATGATACGGTCTAAATCCTGACTGGAAATCCTCACATATACCATTTTTCTCTAAGAAGGAATATAATTGAGAGGATACCACCTTTTCTAGTATCTTAGACAGAAAAGGGAGATTCGAGATTGGTCTATAATTAACTAGTTCTTTGGGGTCAAGTTGTGGTTTTTTGATGAGAGGCTTAATAACAGCCAGTTTGAAGGTTTTGGGGACATATCCTAATGACAATGAGGAATTAATAATGGTCAGAAGAGGATCTATGACTTCTGGAAGCACCTCTTTTAGGAGCTTAGATGGTATAGGGTCTAACATACATGTTGTTGGTTTAGATGATTTAACAAGTTTATACAATTCTTGCTCTCCTATGGTAGAGAATGAGTGGAACTGTTCCTCAGGGGGTCTATAGTGCACTGTCTGATGTGATACTGTAGCTGACGGTTGAATGGTTGCAATTTTATCTCTAATAGTATCGATATTAGAAGTAAAGTAGTTCATAAAGTCATTACTGCTGTGGTGTTGGGAAATGTCAACACTTGTTGAGGCTTTATTTTTCATTAATTTAGCCACTGTATTGAATAAATACCTGGGGTTATGTTTGTTTTCTTCTAAAAGAGAAGAAAAGTAATCGGATCTAGCAGTTTTTAATGCTTTTCTGTAGGATATGTTACTTTCCCGCCAAGCAATACGAAATACCTCTAGTTTTGTTTTCCTCCAGCTGCGCTCCATTTTTCGGGCTGCTCTCTTTAGGGTGCGAGTATGCTCATTATACCATGGTGTCAAACTGTTTTCCTTAACCTTCCTTAAGCGTAAAGGAGTAACTGTATTTAAATTGCTAGAAAAGAGAGAGTCCATAGTTTCTGTTACATCATCAAGTTGTTCTGAGGTTTTGGATATGCTAAGGAATTTGGATACATCAGGAAGATAACTTAAAAAGCAGTCTTTTGTGTTAGAAGTGATGGTTCTTCCATACTTGTAACAAGAAGTAGAATTTAAAATTTTGGCTATATGAATTTTGCACAGAACTAAATAATGTTCTGAGATATCATCACTTGGCTGAATAATTTCAACACCATCAACATCAATTCCATGTGACAGTATTAAATCTAGAGTATGATTTTGACAATGAGTAGGTCCTGAAACGTGTTGTCTAACACCAATAGAGTTCAGAATGTCTATAAATGCTGATCCCAATGCATCGTTTTCATTATCAACATGGATATTAAAATCACCAACTATTAAAACTTTATCTGCAGCCAGAACTAACTCGGATGTAAAATCACCAAACTCTTTAATAAAGTCTGTATGGTGCCCTGGTGGCCTGTATACAGTAGCCAGTACAAACATAACAGGGGATTTATCATTAACATTTGTTTCTCTGGATAATGTTAAATGAAGCACCATTACTTCAAACGAGTTACACTTGAAGCCTGCCCTCTGAGAAATCCTGAAAACGTTGTTATAAATTGAAGCAACACCTCCCCCTTTGCCTTTTAGACGCGGCTCATGTTTATAACAGTAATCTTGGGGGGTGGACTCATTTAAAATAATGTAATCATCAGGTTTTAGCCAGGTTTCTGTCAAACAGAGCACATCTATATTATGATCAGTGATCATATTATTTACAAAAAGTGTTTTCGTAGAAAGGGATCTGATATTCAATAAGCCAAGCTTTATCATTTGTTTATCCGTATTGCTTCTGTTTTTTATTTGTTGAACCTCAATTAAATTGTTAATCTTAACTTGGTTTGGACGTTTTTTGTTTTTTCTAGTTCGGGGAACAGACACAGTCTCTATAGTGTGATATCTAGGTGAAAAAGTCTCTATGTGCTGAGGATTAACTGACCTCTGTGACGGGAGGCAGCTAGCAGACGGTCGGTTTAGCCAGTCTGTCTGCTTCCTGACCTGGACCCCAGTTAGTCAAGTATAAACACTAAGACTATTTGCCATATTTCTAGAGAGAAGAGTGGCGCCACCCCAGGAGGGATGAAGACCATCTCTTTTAAACAGGTCAGGTCTGCCCCAAAAGCTCGTCCAATTGTCTATGAAACCTATGTTATTCTGTGGGCACCACTTAGACATCCAGCCATTGATTGATGACAATCTGCTATGCAGCTCATCACCACAGCAGGGAGGGGACCAGAGCATATTACAGTGTCTGACATCGTGCACACATACCCACACAGACAGACACACACACACACACACACACACACACACACACACACACACACACACACACAGACACACACACACACACACACACACACACACACTCAGACACACACATACACACACACAGACACACTCACACACACACACACACACAGACACACACACACACACACTCAGACACACACACACACACACAGACACACTCACACACACACACACACACACACACACACACTCAGACACACACACACACACACACACACACACACACACACACACACTTGTTTTCTTGTTTTTTTAGTCTATACATTTTTATTTTATATTTATTAATTCAAATCTTTAATTTTTTTATTTATTTTTTTTTTATAAGAAGTTCTTTATTTACTCATTCAGAGACGAAATTGCAAAAACCTGTATCTTGATTTTTAGTCAATAGTTTTACTTTTTATTTGCTAATTTAATACAAATCTTGTTTTTTATTTAATTCCATTTTAATTTTTTCATTAAATTAAATTGCAAAATATGTACCTTGCTATTGTTTAACTAATTTAATTCAAAACTTGCATCGTTAGATAAATTCAATTTAAGTGTATTTTTATTTTAAAAAATTTAAATAAATTATGAAATCTGTATATTGTTTTTTAGACAGTTTTACTTTATATTTACTAATGCAATTAAAACATGTATTCTGCTTATCAATCTGTTAATTATTATCATTAATTAATAGTTTAACTTTATATTTAAATTAATTTATTGTATTTATTTACTTTTATATTTAATCATTTGATTCAAAATTAATTAATTTATTTTAGTCTACAATTTTAACTTAATTTAAACTGTAATTACTAACTGTATTATTTATATGTTTTTTAACTACATTAAATTGAAACTTGTATGTTGTTTATCTTTTTTATTGTGTACAGTGATACATTTATATTTACTTTTAAGTTTTGGTTTTCTATTCAAATACATTTAGCTCTTACAAAAGCAACTAACCAAACAAAAACCGCATTGAATCAAAATGCATTCGCACTGAGTTAAACCAGAAATGTGTTTAGTGGTTAAAGCTCTTCTCTAAAACAAACTTCATTTGCTGTGAGACCAGAATATTGGTTCTGT
>NC_081800.1:26412786-26440286 GCF_963082965.1 Carassius carassius
ACTGTCACAAATACACACTACCAGCCAAAGTTATTTCTAAAAGAAGTCTCTTCTGCTCACCGAGGCTGCATTTATTTGATCAAAATGGTCAAAAAATTCTGAAATATTATTCTAATGTAAAGCAGCTGTTTTCTGTGTGAATCTGTGTTAAAGTGTCATTTATTTCTGTGTATTTTCAGCATCGTTCCTCCAGTCTTCAGTGTCACATGATCTTCAGAAATCATGAATAATATGTCGAAAACAGTCCAATATTTTTGTGGAAACTGATACATTTTATTTTTCAGGATTCACAGATGAACAGAAGGTTCAAAAGAACAGCATTTATTTGAAATTGAAATCTTTTGTCACATTATAAATGTCTTTACTGTCACTTAATGTGTCCTTGATAAAAGTATTTATTATTTACTAAACTTTAAACTTTTTGAATAGTAATGAATGTCAGTTTTCTCAAAAATATGAAATCTTCAGCATTGATAATACTAACATAGAAAAAAACGTTTTAAAATGTAATAATATGAAACTTTTTTCTGTATTTTGATCAAATAAATGCAGCCTTGCTGAGCAGAAGAAACTTCTTTGAAAAACATCTAAATAATTCCAAACTTTCCGTGACGTGTGACCCTTAGACCAAAGATGAGGTCGCAGATAAATGTCTCTTCTAACATCGGTCTGCACAGGTTTGCTCTCACAAAACCCCTGTGCTCTTAATGTCACACTCAGTTTCCATCGAGATGACAACTGCATCAGTGGGCGGAGTCACCGAGGAGACAGGCCACACCTCTTTTGTGTCCCCATCCAGTCTGGCGGAACAATCCGCACTATCGTGAATGGCTTCACCCATTCCAATGGCCGACTCTGTCTGTAAGTGACCTTCTTCTTCTTCATCATCATCCTCTTCTTCAGGTTCTACGCGGCAGCGGCAGACCTCGATGCCGGAGTCGCCGGTCAGCCGTCGCTGCTGGAAGTGCGTTTGGTCCACATCCAGATCGCTCACGGCGGAATCACGGCGCTCCGGTTCATTGCCTGGAGAAAAGAGAGCGGTTCTGGGCGGAGACTGAGGGGGCGGGGCCTGTACAGGCTCCTCCTTTAGAGCTGCTTTAATCTGCTGCTCGGGACGAACACCAAGCGGGTCAGACATGGAGAAGACTTGAAGAGACGATGAGGAGGTCGGTGGAGTCGGATGGCAAAGGCTGGTGATATTCTTTGAATTAGCGCCGTTTGCATCACAGATATTATTAGTACTAATAGTTTGTGGTGCGTCTACTATTTCAGTAATGTTATCTGTGCTACTACTGGTGTTCTTCACTGGTATGTTGCCGCCAATGGAAGCCAAAGGGGTGGAGCTGGGAAGCTCCGCCTCCATGACCTCGGCTGTGCTTCGTGTTGGCGATTGGCCGCCTTCGTAGAGTGGCTGTATTGGAACGCACTCTGTGTGCATGACTACTGAGTGGGCGTGGCCAGGCTCGCTGAGGGAGGGCGAGGAGGCGTGGCTAGTATCGGTTTCATCTGTGAGTTGAGCCGAAGAGGGGGAGGAGCTACAGGGCGATGACGGACAGCAGGAGTCGCAGGAGCAGCTGGTGTAGTTGTCAGAGCTCTGCGATGACAACATGTGACTCGGGCCGGGTTGGGCGGAGCCTCGTTGGTAGGCGACGGAGCTGTAGGGAGGGGGCGGGGTGCTGGGTTGGGCTGCTACTTCCTCATAGGACGGCAGTTTAAGTGAGGTGAGGAAACCTGCCAATGAGAACTCACGATTAATGTAAGTTTGCATCTGTAGATTCAAGAGTTAGTGTTGTGAGCAGTCTGATTTTGAATTTGTGTTTCTCTAAGTTTTTTTTTTTTACTGGTCCATCACTAATATTGTTTTCTAATTGTATTATTATTTTTTTATATTCTAATAAAGATAAAAGTAATTGAGCAATTTGACTAAATAAGAGCTTTCTAATAGGTGTGATTATGTTAGAGTGAGTGAACAGCGTTCGTACTGAGGTCGAACATGGAGGACGGGTAACTGCAGGCTCCTTGATAAGCCATGAGGTTGATCTCCCTCTGTCTCTGCTGCTGCTGGATGCGCTGCTTCGCCTGACGGTGTCGATACGCACAGCAGCAGCTGAACAGGATGAGCACGCTCCACAGCAGCCAAAACCCTGGAACACACACCAGATGCTTACCTTCATTAAGTCAAGCTACATTGCATGAGCTTTACTATTGCACGTTGTCGCCACACAAACCGAAGATATTCGGTGACGTTTCGTGCTGGTACTGTAGACTGTATTTTTGGCTTTACTTTTTCAAATGGCAGTGAAATTCAATGACTTTGTAATTTTTTTGATATGATGATTTAAGCTGGTTGTTTTTAATATGTTTCTTTCTCTCTATGCAGTACTTTGGTCTACATTTGAATGTGTTTTATACATTGAGTTGAGTTGTATTTTAAACCAGCAGTTGAGCACAATGGGTGATTGACAGGTGAGCAGGTAAATTTACATGCAAAGAAATTGTAAGATTTTGAAGTATTTGTTCAGACTGGAAGGAAGAAAACATCCTAAATACACATGTAAGTGTTTATTTTACTGCACTTTATATATTTGTGTCTGTAGATTTAAATTACAATACATATCTTTAAAGAGTTTTATCTCCACTTCAGCAGCACTTACACACACCAAACTTAGCAGTTTTATTCCTAGCTATATTATGAAGGTTTTTTTCAAAACTAATACCTACTATAAAACCCTTTCAGTCTAATAGGTCAACAAAATCAAACAATAATTTAGAATCTGGCTCTATCCGATATTTAGATTTATTTCCTGGAAATCTGGTATACAGGCGAGTGCATGTTTAATTAGATAATACTTTTCTAACATTTAAACTAAATTTCAGAAAACTTGTAATACAAAACAGTTGTCTTGATTTACTGTTTGATTTAATTTAAGTATGATGATATATATTAGTTAGAATGTTTGCCTTCAAGGAATAAAGAAAGTCCAAAAGGGATTGGAATGACATGATGGTGGGTAAACAACATCATTTGCATTTTTAAGGAGTATTATAAGTTACAGGGGTGCACATAAGTGGTCCGCAGTAAACCAAAATAAATATGCATAATATAAATTATGTTCTGACAGCGCATTTGCGTACCGACATGGTTGACAGCTGTTAATGCACAATTATCATTTTAGATCACAAACTGTACTATATAAGTTTTATTTTCAACCTGAAAGCATAAATCTAGGCTATGCCTATCGTTTCAAAGCACAATACAAAACTGTGACATTCATCCACAGAGATCGCTAGCGCCTAATGTTTGTGCAGCGGATTCCCAAAATGCTTTGCGTTCACCACTGGGAATACGTCACGATGACGACACATTAGCGATCTCTTTAGCGTGATTTTTTTCCCCAAACCAGTTGAGCGCAAACCACGCCCCCTACGCGAAAACCCCACCCCGCAGCCATGACTCACGTCTCTAGGTCGATTTCATTGGTCAACTCTATCACAGTGCTTATTGCTACACTGCGTTGAAACAAACGAACAAATTTTAATATAATCATAGATATATGGATATAATATCCAAAACAAAAATAAAAGGGTGTACAAAATAAAAAAAATAGTGAATAAAGTTACATAATGTAGGCTGCTATAAAACAGGGACACAGAGTAGCTTAATACTGATATATATAATTTAGTATAGCAAACAATATGACCTCCTTACCTGCATTCCTAGCCCAGAATGCAAGACTTTAGGTGCATTTTTTACTTAAAGTGGCATCAAAGTAACCCAAAAAACGATTTAAAAGCATGTCTTTGTTTGCATTTTGCGTGATGATTAGTAATAATCAACTTGCTGACTTGCCATAGAATGCTTTATTTATCAATTACATAGATAAAATACAAAAATGCCCTGGTACACAAAAACATTACATGCAATTCACAATTGCTATAAAAACTTTTGAAAAAAATTTCTGTGCAGTTAATATTTTTAACAAGTTTCCAAAAATGATTTAAAAAATGGCTACATAACCTGCAGTCTGGATCTAAATTTCATAAATAATACTATGTTTGCATTAACTAATCTACTAAATAACCATTTTTAAACACACTCACACACACCCAAATATTTTTATGCTTGATGTGAGTAATTCATTGCCACAGATTCTGACAATTTGTGGCGAACCCTGACAGCCCTTTTCTCTGTATATCTGCTGTAGTCATGCTCTGAACCAGAACTGCATTTTCTGGGGCGTCCAGCTGTCAAACGCTGCCTAGAACCAGTCTTAGCTGTTCTTCTGGCCACTGATGTTGGCTGACAGCCAATAATAGGACCTGGTCGTCTAGCAGCTCGTCTTAATGCTGCTGCACTTAAAGCTGCTGCTTTTGATACAGACATCCCTTTACCAAAGCAGTAAAATGCAGAGATCAGTTGGGTCTGGTTGTGCTGCATCTTTTCAAGCTGCTTGGCCATTTTATACATGGCATTACTGTAGTCTGGGTTTTCAGCCATTTCACTGAGCAGTCTCAGCATCCGTTTCACAGGAGACTGAGGTAAAGATGCTGTTTAAAGAGACAACAATAAAAAACTATTATACAACAACAAACACCCACAAATGCCTAATAAAAGTAATTCTGTTTGAAAACACTGTTCTCAACAACAGGAATCACACAGTCCTGTTTAAAATGCCTATACAGTCATCTAGTCATCTATGCAGCTGTATTTTCACCATCATTACTCCAGTCTTCAGTGTCACATGTTCCTTCAGAAATTATTCTTATATGATGATTTATTATCAATGTTGGAAACTGTTCTGCTACTTAATATTTTTTTGGAACCTTTGATACTTTTTTTTCAGGATTCTTTGTTGAATAAAAAGTTAAAAAGAAGTGCATTTATTCAAAATATAAATCTTTTATAAAATGTTAATATTTGCTATCACTTGGTATTAATTTAACACTGAATAAACAACTTGCTGAATAACATTTTTTATTTCGTTCAAAAAAAATTAAAAAAATTACTGAGCCGCAGAGTATATTGTTAGAAAAGATTAATATTTCGAATAAATGCTCTTCTTTTTAACTTTTTATTCATCAAAGAATCCTGAAAAAAGTATCACAGGTTCCAAAAAAATATCAAGTTCCAACATTGATAATAAATCAGCATATTAGAATAATCTTTTTGAGGAAATGACACTGAAGACTGGAGTAATGATGCTGAAAATTCAGCTTTGATCACAAGAATAAATTAGATTTAGAAAATGTAGAAAAAATTATTTTACACCATAATAATATTTAACAATAGAATTTTTTTCCCTGTATTTTTTGATCAAATGAATGCAACCTTGATGAGCATAAGAAACAACAGTAAAAATTAATAAGTAAATAAATAAATAAATAAAATAAAAAATAATAATTCATTATTATCACAAATTTGTGTGTGTGTGTGTGTGTGTGTGTGTGTGCTCTTGTTTTTGTGTCATATCAGGACACAACTCTGTATAATGTCATGGGTATGACACAGGTATTACAAGGAGAGGGTGACTTATGAGGACATAACCCATGTCCCCATTTTTCAAAACGCTTATAAATCATACAGAATGAGTTTTTTTGAGAAAGTAAAAAAGCACAAAGTTTCCTGTGAGGGTTAGGGTTAGGTGTAGGGTTGGTGTAGGGCCATATAATATACAGTTTGTACAGTATAAAAACCATTACACCTATGGGATGAACAAACTTTACACAAAAACAAACATGTGTGTATGTGTTTGCAAATATGATTTTTTTTTATCAGTTTTCTATCAGCTGAGACCTTTAAATTTTATCCAGGGGTATTTATTTTATTTACATTTTCCCATTAATCTCATTAATACTTTTATTTCAAATTCTTACATTTGATCCATGAATACAATTTATAATAATGTGATTATCTATACCTATAAAATGTAATAATTTACACTGAAAAATACAACTGTATTTAATAATATCATGTGATTATTTTAAATATTTTTTTATATATAAAAAACAAGAAATTATGGTGGAAATTATACATTTCAACGAAATTAAAATGCCAGTAGGTGCCAGTAGTGAGCGTTTAATAAATTAGTTGAATATCATGTCATTGAGTAAAATATATAAATATGTAACTGGGTTTATTTATTTTAATTTTTTACTGAGATCATATTTTTACCTTCAGATGTACGGCTTGGTCTTCACCACAGCCAAAACATGCGCACTCTCCTGAGAGCGAACCTAATGAATAAGATAAAGTTCAAATGAAAACTTTAATAATACATGTAAAAACTCACATTGAGACCTACAAATACTTCTTATAATAAAATGTTATTGAAAAGAGCTGTTTACCGTTAGTCAGCGACGGATCCATCAACGACTTTGATTGACGTACAAACTTCTTCTTCTCAGGTGACGTAAAAGAGTTGACCAGGCACAAGATGGCGGAGTAAGCGCGTGTAAGTTTCGGAGCTGTTCACCTTCAGACTTGCATACTAGTGATTCATAGTTAAGTAAAGTATATTTTTGGAGATTCCTTAATGCAGAGTTAAGTGCACCGTGTCATTTTATTGGTAAGCTTGTATTGTATAGAATTTTCACTTTTTAACGACGCACGTGGGGAACTACCTCGGCTAACAGCATCACTAGCTAGCATCTCACAACTACGGCAGCATGCAGGTATCGACGGACAATCCGCTTGTGAACAACCTACACGACTACTGTATGGCAGATGTTCCTGTTATCTCCCTCGGGGACTCTGATTTCCCCCCTCTCCCCATTACACCTTCCACAACTCCCTCCAAACCTCCTGCACCAAAAAAAATGAAGCCGCAACGCTCCGTAGATATAGACAGTGAAGGTATTGTGCAGAGAATCTCAGTCATCTTCAACACGAGAATTGACTCCCTGGAAAAAAGTGTGGAGAAAATGATTTCCAACAATACACTGAAGATTGAGGGGCTAAAGAAGACTGTTGATTTTGCCTGCGCTGAGATCAGTGAAGTGAAAGGTAAAGTGACACACATTGATAACCGTGTCAGCGTGGCGGAGAAAAAGACGAGCCTACTGGAACAACGAATTACTGAGCTGGAAAACTATTCGCGACGGTGGAACCTGCGACTCTTCGGTGTGGCTGAAAACAAAGACCAGAACGTCCGCCAAGAGGTTATACACATCTGTCAGTCCATCCTGCCTGAACACAAGGACAAACTCCCTGATGTTATTGACTCAGTGCATCGTCTTGGCCAATTAAAGAAAGGTGCCACCAAGCCTCGAGGGATAATTATGCAGTTTAGTGCTCGTATTTACCGCGACGCTGTTTGGAAGGCCGCAAAGAAGTCTACTTTCCTGCAAAGCAACAAGCTACGTTTTGCCGAAGATTTGTCCCCAGCAGTCAGAGAGCGAAGGATGCAGCTGTGGCCACTGGTGGCTAAAGCACGAGAACAAGGGAAAGCTGCTTACTTCGTTGGAGGTCGAGCCTTTGCTAACGGGGCTGAACTGTTTCCAGAGACCTGACTGTGGTAAACGTCACACCTGTCAATATGTGCCTTAAGTTGAGTTAAGCTATAATATCCTAAATGCTCATTATTCAATGGGTGTATATTTTTCTGTTCTGAGATACACTTTATTTTTATAACAGTTTTTATAAAGGTTGTTGAGCTCGTTAATGACACTCAACTGATTATGTTTATAAGACAACGTCTATTACATCCTGTTCAATTATTTGCAGTGCTCTATATAGCATTTTATGTCTATTAGTTGCTAATATATGTTATTTATTAAGTTGTCGACTGAGAACCTAGGTATCTCATTAGTTTTCAGTGTTTCACTAAGTTTTGCTATGTACCTTCAAGTTTATTGGTGCAGCTCCTTACAGTAAGGTTAAAGTCTATTTTATTTTATTTCTTCTCTCTCGAACTTTACCTCATATTGTTCTATCAGTTGTTGTTAATACGTCTTTATCTATCATTACTCTCAATGCCAGGGGGATAAGGAATATTGTTAAACGCAAGGCGTTATTTTTGTTTGTCAAGCAGCACAAATCTGATTTCTGTTTTATTCAAGAGTCACACTCCGTTCCGGACGATGGTAGATTTTGGAGATCCCAATGGGGGAATGATCTGTGGCAGGCTCACGGGTCTGAACATTCTGCCGGTGTTGCTACTTTTAAAATATAATTTTTCAGGGACTGTTCTTTTATCTGTCAGTGATACATCAGGTCATTTTATTTTTCAAGTATTAACCATTGAAAATTTTACTTTGATGGTTATTAATATATATGGATATAATTCTAACCATGAGAACGACATATTACTTGAAACCTTAGAGAAGCATATACAAAATACACTTAATAACTTTCCAAATTCAGGTATTGTAATAGGTGGGGATTTTAACATGATTCTGGATCACAATATTGACTGTTGGCCTCCACGTGTTTCCACTGCAGTAAATGATAACTTAACATTATTTATGGAAAAATTTAACTTGATTGATGTATGGAGATTTAACAACCCTAACATAAGTGCTTTTACTTGGAGTAATAGAAGTGCCACCAGACGTTCACGATTGGACTATTGGTTAGTTTCCGATAATTTGAATATTGATAAAATATCAATTAATATCATCACAACCCCATTAACCGATCATAATGCGGTCTCCATCTTTATTCCTTTGCACTCTGCCCCCTCCACAAGATGTAGGAATGCTTACTGGAAACTAAACAGTTCACTCCTGCAACACGATGTAGTAAAATCAGATATAAAGAATCTAATAGTGAAATTCTGGAATAAAGCAAAGTCCGAGAATGCTTTTGGTAGCAATTGGGAACTTTTAAAATTTAAAACTGGCCAATATTTGAGGAATTATGGTAGTATCTTATCAAAAAAACGTAAACCGGAGGAAGAAAGAGTGGTCTCTAAAATAATTTCCTTGTACCAGAAGGACCCTGCTGATATATCAGAAGAGGAACGATTATCTTTAATTTCAGAACAACTTAAACTAAATGAGATCTTCTCTAACAAAGCAAAAGGTGCCTTTATAAGGTCAAGGAAAAGGTGGATTGAAGAAGGGGAGCAGAACTCTGCCTATTTTTTTGGCTTAGAAAGATATCATGGGAAATGTCATTTAATCCAGCAACTTAATATCAACAATACTGTAACTGATAATCCGAAGAGCATAGCTGTTTTCTGTGCGGACTTCTATAGTAACTTATACAAATCTCAATATTGCCATCAATCATCCACTACATTCTTGAACTCTCTTATCATCACTCCAATCTCTCAAGATGATAGGAAACTATAAAATAAAAATATTTACTATAAAATAAATGCATTTGTATTTAATACTAGGACTGCTTTTTATTTTTAATAATATTATCACACACTATTATTTAGTTTATTTACTATTATTTAATAAATAAATAAAAACTAACTAAATAAAGTGAAGTAATATTATAACTATTATTAATTCATTTTTATAGTTGCATTTAATGGGTAACGCTATATGCAGTGTGAGGACCAAACCAAATCTCCAGGTTCTCTTCTGAGAACCAGGCTGAAAAAATGATGTGCACCCCTGATTATAAGTAATGGTGTGTATATATGCTGTGAACTGCTGGACTCACACCACAGCTCGTAGTAGTAGGTGCAGCAGCCCGTCTCCTGGCAGCAGTGTCCGGTCTGACAGAGGTAGCCGCTAGCACTTTTGGTGCCCGGACAGTAGCGAGGGCTTCCCAGGAGAGGCAGTGTCCCTGAGCTGTGGTACTCCATGCCCTGCTGCAGGGAGTGGCGCCACCGAAACACCCGCTGCTCCTCTTCCTCCAGAACTGCTGCTATGGCCACACCGCTTGAGCCTAGGAGCAGATCAGGGCATGATCTTTAAACCACTGAAATCAGACCTCATGTACTTTAATACATGTTTCTGTATTAAAGTACAATACTTCAACTAGATTTTTATCCAACAAGCAAAGGGATACAAACACTGGAACTTAGGGATGACGTATAACAGCCGACACAGACTCAGGGAAACACAAAGTAGACAAGGAAACTAAATAGGGTACACCTGGAAACAATGAACATGATGAGGACAGGAACAGGAGACAAGACCAATAAAAGGAAACGGCGACTAAAAAGGGTAAAACAAGGAAACACAAGTCCACAACACTGACATACTGTTTGTACTGTGTGGATATAAAAATATAATTCACCTGAACACTAATCTTCTGAAATATAATATCTGTGTATATAGTTTGTAAACATACTGAGTCTTGAATATAAATATTTTTGGAACTAGACTACAATAAATCAATCAATCAAACAATAAAAAGTAAACGTCTAGAGTCAAAATCCTTATATTTGGACCATCGTCTGACTTTAACATGTTTGATATTCTGGCTAATTTTACCATGCTTTCCGCTACAGATAATCTAGCACAGTAACTAGAACTAAAACCATTAAAACATTTTGCTGAAATAAACGTTATACGAAATAAACTGAAAATATTAAAAATATCAGAAAAGGAAGCACTGTCATTGTCATCTAGGTTAAACTGATGTAAAATAACAAACTAGAAAAACACAATTATGTTAATACTTCACAATAAGGTACCATTTCTTAACATTGGTTTACTACTGTACATCAGTTAACACAAACTAAAAATAAAAAATACTTCTAAAACATGTTCATTTCAACACTAATACATCATTAAAACCAAAAGTTGTCTGTATTAATATTAGTTCACAACAAATATTAGCTTAAAATTGAAAATATAAAGAGAAAAACTAAAAATACTTTAAATATATGATACTAATATCTCAATGATACTAAAATAACATGGTACTGCTAGTGTACAGTGGCAAAAACAGGATTATTATTTGCAAGGGTCAAAGAAAATAGTCAATTGAAACTAAATTACTTGCCACATTACTGTACTGAACATTATGGACATAAACATTTCAATATCTAACACACGTGTTTGTTAGTTCCTTTACCTGGTGAAGGACACAGGTGTCCACATACGCTGTCAGGATCATCTATTAATGAGAAGAGAAAACGTAATTATCAACTGATATTAACAACCTTTTATCCTTAACCCTGATGCCATTCTAAAGCGTGCACAGGAGAGATGCACGCGACAGATTCTGTGATATTGGTCCACTATGAACTTCAAACATTAATGCAATTGTTTCTGTTTGCATATGAAACGACTAAACGGGCCCAAGCTGATGCAGAAGACATAACATTCTAGTTTTAAGCTTTAGTAATGCTTTATGCACCCGCAGTAATAATAATCGCACCGTTCAGTTGCACCGATTATTTAAATGCACCAACCGTAAAAACGCGATGCTTTGTGTTTTTGTAGCAGTCGGCCTGGAGTGAAGTCGCTGTGCGTTCTGATTCGCTCATTGCTTCAGATTCTGCACCGAATGTCTCTCTCCATCCGCCATTTCCTCCCGGAGCTTCATCACGAGCGACACACGACCGAGCGAACCGCGCATTAAAAGCTTTGCTATTTACGTTCGCATTACATTCAGATACATAATCTCATCTGTACAACAGATGTCTGCAGACATAATATCAGGAGCGTTTATCGGATCTTACACTGATTGGCAGGAGGCGGCAGGATGCGGACCAATCAGAGCACACGTGCGTTTCTCCTAGCAACAGAAGAGGATGGTGAGATGCATGGAAATATTGTTTGTGAAATGTGTCCTTATATTTTTTACGTAGCTATGATAACATAAATATATATAGATATATTAAATATCCATAAATGAAATATATGTTATAGAAAGTAAAACATAACCATATGAAGTTGTTCCAAATTGTAATAGGTTTCATATAAACAAGCCCATACAAATATGTATGTGCTAAAGGTTTTTGGACATATGTGGGATGTATATGTATATCCATCCTAAAAAAAACCACCAATATATGCTGTTATAAAAATATATATATTTTTTTTTTTGCAAGATATGTATAAAATATCGAGCATTGGCCGTGAAGCAATATATTTAATTTCAAAATTTTGAGTATTTTAAACAAATAACTGAACAAAGATCAGTTGTTTTGTGAAAGTTTGTTTAAATACTTCCCTGGTTTCTGTTCCTCAAACATTACAGAAGGGAGAGATGCAGATGAACAGATCAATTTATACACACTTCGGTCGAATGCATATGATTGGCTTGTACAATAAACACCTGGGATGAGCCCCAGACAGGAAGTGATGTCATCAAGGGTGAGGTCACTGTCTCCACAGAGGTTAGAGACTAAAAACAGTGTCACCAAACCATGTTACTGACCTGACAGAGAGAGAATCAGACCTGAACACACACTGATCGCAGTCATTGTCAAAAGAGATCACGAATGATAAAAAAAAGTTATTCAATATAATTTCCACTGCACTTTTAATATATACATGTTGATGACTTTCACCGGTATCAGTAAAAATATAGACACTGATGAATCCGACCATTGGACAATTAAAGCGATAAGACATGTAGAAATATACCAATATAATAGTCTGTTTGCATCTTTGTCATTAACGCTAAAAGCATTGAAAGCATTTATTAAAGGTGCACTAACAAATTAAAAAAAGAAGGTTTCATCTGTTGGCCACTAGAGGGACTCTAGTTGCATCACAGCTCTGTGAAATCAGTTTATTTACTAAGGGAAAAAAAATAGTTTTGCATTATTTTAGATTATTTGTATGAAACATTTACAAAAACAATGGCACGGTTTGCTTTGGTTTTCTTTAGGCTATTATTCATTCATATATTACATTATTCTGCAACAGTTTGTATTTGTATTCAATAAAAATGCCTATATACAGCTATGATTCGCGAACCCCAAACTGACTCAAATGAGTCGCGAACCTGCTCCAAACTTCCAAACTGACTCAAATGATTCGCAAACCCGCTACGAACTCCCGAACTGATTCAAATGATTCGCGAACCCGCTCCGAACTGCCAAACCGACTAGATGCGTGCACTTTTTAGGCACGATTTGTTTAGTTTTTGAATATACTTGATACTGTTAAAAGGCACATCATTAAAACAAAAAAACGAGTTTACATATCACACCTAAACATGCTTTTTTTATTATTCATTCATATTTTACATTATTCTGCAACATTTTGTGTTTGTAATTAAATTATTGTTTGTAGTAACATAATATCACATTTTAATCATGCTGATTTTTGGAGAAAAACTGAAATGGCACTCTTCGTGTGATATTGATTAACTACATAAAATGATATAAATATATACATTTTCTAACCCCCATATCTTGAATTTTGTGATCATTCACATGCATTCATAAATGCATTTGAATATACCAAATAATGCAGTGAAAGAACGCACTCAAAATGCACACGAGCCACACGCACTAGTATGACTTCATCATGTAACTTTACATTAGCCTAGATGCGTGCACTTTTTAGGCACGATTTGTTTAGTTTTTGAATATACTTGATACTGTTAAAAGGCACATCATTAAAACAAAAAATACGAGCCTATCCATATATCCATATACAGCTATGATTCGCGAACCCCAAACTGACTCAAATGAGTCGTGAACCTGCTCCAAACTTCCAAACTGACTCAAATGATTCACGAACCCACTCCGAACAGCCAAACTGACTCAAATGATTCGCGAACCCGCTTTGAACTCCCGAATTGACTCAAATGATTCGCGAACCCGCTACGAACTCCCGAACTGATTCAAATGATTCGCGAACCCACTTTGAACTGCCAAACTGACTCAAATGATTCGCGAACCCGCTCCAAACTCTCGAACTGATTCAAATGATTCGCGACCCCGCTTTGAATTCCCGAACTGACTCAAATGATTCGCGAACCCGCTACGAACTCCCGAACTGATTCAAATGATTCGCGATCCCCAAACTGACTCAAATGACTCGCGAACCCGCTTTGAACTTCCAAACTGACTCAAATGATTCGCGAAGCCGCTCCAAACTCTCGAACTGATTCAAATGATTCGCGACCCCGCTTTGAATTCCCGAACTGACTCAAATGATTCGCGAACCTGCTACGAACTCCCGAACTGATTCAAATGATTCGCGATCCCCAAACTGACTCAAATGATTCGCGAACCCGCTTTGAACTGCCAAACTGACTCAAATGATTCGCGAACCTGCTCCAAACTCTCGAACTGATTCAAATGATTCGCGATCCCCAAACTCACTCAAATGATTCGCAAACCCGCTACGAACTCCCGAACTGACTCAAATTGTAGGGGAATTTACAGTTAAAACCCAAGGACCAGATATGTCGCAATGAAGGCCAGGAGTCAGAGATGAGTTCAATTAATAATAATAATTTTACTTGAAGAAAATAGTTTGCAATTTCATCAGCAGAAGCCAGCTTCAATACTCTCGACGGAGTTCGTAGGCCGCGCCACGTACAACTCAAAATCACCCACAGTTATACCCTGACAGAGGATACTAACTGCGTCAATACATAATTCAACAAAATTCTGATTGGTTCCAAAACCTAGATAAACTCTCCAAAGACGTATATCTGATACGCTGGACACTGGCAGGTGATCGTTTGTCCTGGGACTGTCTGAGCTTCTCCCTGTACAGACAGATACTAACACACATACACAGAGAACTTATCTAAAACTCAAGGCTTTCTAGCACTGGCGAGTGTCTTATCATTACGCTTGGACACACACACATAATATATGGACATTAATCTTGAGGAAAAGAAATACAGGGTAGAACAGGATTCTTTAATATCTCATAAGCGCACATAAGGTTACACATTTCACTCTTGCCATAACTTGATTAATAGTCAAACAAGAAATCGTGTAATAATATAATTAATATCAGTATGAAGGATATGGCAACTCGGCATCCACTCCTTCAGTCCCCCGTTTTAGATCAATGTGGGGTCCAATACCCCACATCTGGTCTAA
This sequence comes from Carassius carassius, assembly GCF_963082965.1. Taxonomy (NCBI): domain Eukaryota; kingdom Metazoa; phylum Chordata; class Actinopteri; order Cypriniformes; family Cyprinidae; genus Carassius; species Carassius carassius. The sequence continues at coordinate 26,427,717 of NC_081800.1, forward strand.
TAAATGAGGTCAGGTGTAGTTGTGATGCATGCTAATAATGCAGGCCATTGCAGGAGCATATACTTAACATCTCTCGTACTGTCTGACATTTCTAGTAATAAACACAATATTTTGTACAAAATACTTCCCATATACATTCATCTACTTACTTAATCCCACAATATCTGCACTTGCACTAGTCTTTCTTCACATAAAAAGTCATGTCTTTTCCAGTGAATCATTCTGTGTCCCTCTACCTGGAAAAGTGTCCTCCATCCATATATACTTTCATCAACATACCTTTGTAAATACCTCTCTTTCTATCCATTATACCCTTTCACTCCAAACTCGGTGTTAAAAACACAAAAATAAACAAACCAAAAATAAGTAAGATCAATATTGAGCCATCTTTAAAAATAAAAATAAAAATAATCATTATAATTATTTCCTCGAAAACCTAGAGCAGTTCCTAGTTTGTTACTTAATATCCCTTTTATTAAGTTTTACTTTCACCACGAATCCATTTGCAGTCATCATAGTTCACATGCTGTTTAAACACATGACCCATAAATCTAAACTTGTCATTGTTAACAACATTTGGTCAAAATTACATTTTAAGTATCGAAGTGTCTAACTTCATAAAAATACAACTAACCTGTCCACTTATTGTCATGCATGTATTTTTATACCATGACATTACTGTTAATCATACTCATTGCCTTATTATTATTATTATTTATTTTATTTTATTTTTTATGCAATTCTTGTCAATTATCATCCCATATTACTGTACTCAGACTATATTAACGACACATTCAGAAGCAAATCCTCAATACCTCATAAAAAAATCAGTTTAGTTCTCAGTGTTTTGTCAGTGAGAAATGCTTACAGGTCAGCTCCCTGATCAATGTCTTAAAAACCCTTCGTTCATGTTTGTTATTTGGCAGTGATATTTATTTACTCAAAATTATTATAAACTGAAAAAGAGCAGACAGATTTCCCAATACTATTACTAAATGAACAATACTATTACTTAGTTCTAAACGGCCAAATATTGATTAAAGAGACATCCTCAGTTTCTGTAAATCTGTATTGAAACAGTATACATGATCAAAAAGCCCTGTCAGTGTTCACAATATTAATCTGATTTGACAGGTGTTCATAAGCAGCTCCATAGAGCCTATTACAATTGTGTTGTTTAAACATCATTTTTTTTGCTGTGCTATTTCAATTAATTCAAACTGGTATTCCTCCATTAAGGGGCTATCCCAGGAGATCCACACGTTTTTGTTCAACTTATCTCTGTTCTACATAAACCAAACTATTGCGTCATTCAGACCTTGAGGAGCCACAAAGCCTTACGGCTGCTTTTGCTTTTGCTCTATATTACAGAAACAGGATTCACTCCTCTGTTTCCCACCAGGCTTCTTTATGTGAGGTGCTCTCTGGAGAATTTGGTTCGTGACTTAGCCAATCTGTCTCTGTTTTTCTGCCGTCAAGTCTAAAATATTTACCTTTACCATTCAAACAACCAAGTGTTAACCTGTTCAAATTTAGACCCTCATTTAAATTTAGGCATGGATTTTAAACCCATTTTGGATGGCAATCTTAAATTTCACAAATCCAATCATATAAACCCTCTTAAACATATTAATCCAGAGAGTGATTTAAATCAGCATTATTAAAGACAAAACCAGTCATTATTAGCAGTAGCAGACAGAGCTGGATAACCAATCCACTTAAAGCTCGTCCCATGTTCAGCATTGTCTTTTCATTAGTTTCACTCAGAATTATCGACTTCTGTAAAGTAATTTCACTTAACACATCTGTGATGATAAAACACTCATTCCAGAGGTTAGTGACTCAATAAAGCAGAAACAGAATTGTCCTCCAAAATATACAGCAGTCATCCTCACGCGTGCACATACTTAACATAAATATTTAACAGCTCATATTCAAGGTTTGCTTTTGGTGTTAAATTCTGTACGTTTGTTCCTAGTCTCTTATCTAATCTCCAAGTTTGTCTGTTCATTAATGATTTTTATTTAGAGTAAAATCAGCTGGTTGTTTTGGTCTATAATCATTGCTCTGTTCTGGTTCCTCTTTCTCAGCAGCTCCATCCCTGCCTCCACTCAAGCTCTCTCTCTCTCTCTCTCTCTCTCTTACTGTGCACAATATTAGTTATTGATTTATTTGACAGTTTTCACCAAACTTAAACTCAGACTATAATATCAAATTCATTACAACATATAACCCTTAATCATTCAAATACGTAAAAATGTCAAAGTTTCTATATCTCAAATCTCAGTTTAGACTAAACATGATGCTAGGAACATTTCTTTAAAATTATTTTTACCTTACATGCTTAATTCCCTTAACCTTTGTTATCTAAACCATCTCTTGATTCAGCAAAAGCAGTCCTCATTTTTAGCCACCACCATACCTTGTAATCATCTTATGCCATGCCTAATGACCTGCATGAGTAAAGACTATGATATAGACATCTTAGTTCAATATCATCTCAGCCTCATACGAAATTTTGTCTCAAAATAATGGCTGTCATCACATGGTCTCAGATGGTTCCTGACAGCCCATTGCCATTAACTCTTTATAAATAAGCCTCTTTTCCTCAGGGTCTGATCCCCTGACATAACTGCATCAAGTTGTGGACGCTTGTCACAACAAGCAATCAAGGAAAGCGGTTTCTGGTGATCAGGTTTGGAGGAGCTCACATTTTTGAGGCAGATTGCTGTACTTCCTACAGTTCCCCTCTTAATGATGCTCTAGGCCTATCAAGCATCCGCTCAACTCCAGTACCATCTCACATATAACACCTCCCTTCAGGGCAGGTGCCCAGTGGAGGTGACCCCCTGCCTTAGGTTGTCCCCTATTGGCCAGAAGAGGATATTACCCGTCATTGAGAAATCACCTCATGCACACTGGTGACCACTCTTTCCCGTTGCAACATCCTCGACAGTCTTCTTCCAGAATCCAGTATTTCCTGCAGCTTAGGAAAGGTGCACTCAAGAACCATGAGAGCCATTGACAGCACCTACTAGTGTTAAAACATTGAAAAAGGTTAATCAAACTAATATTTAATCGCTAAAATCAATTGGATGCCTCCAAACTATCATGCTGAGATTACTCAGTGAATTTATATTTCACACCCCTCCATTCAGTGTAATTTTCTGTTGCTTCTGTAGCTGCAGCCATCAGGCCCTGTATGATGGTGGAGACCTCATGTCTCTTCAACAATTGCTCTTAAATTGTTATTCATTATTTTTATAATCTCTTATTTCTTAAATGCATTGGGCAGTTGAACATTTAACTACCAATTGCCCTCTTAATGCATTAAATCTGAACTCTTTTTATCAAGTCCTTTAGCATCTCAGTGCCTATGATTTGACTGAAACACTGCTGTACTATAAATAGCTTCTCACTTAAACACAGGCTCAGATAACGGCATTTTAGCTTACTTTGAATGAGAGAGAGAACTCTGAGGGATTCAGGACTCGTAACAATGCATTTTTCATTCATTTTTAACATAATTTCATCGTACTATCATTTTACTCTAGCCCAGTTTAAAACTAGCATTTTAAAAATAAACATCTTTATATTTGTATTTTTACTTTATTTTCGCAACTCAAATAATTCTAAAAGTTCTTTGCAGTCATTGTCATTACTTTTACATCAACTTGTATTTATTCATTCACTTAATTCTGGCCATGGCTTGGGAATTTCAACATTGGTTTTAATTCTGTCAGAGGTTATCTGACCCAGGTATATTACTTCGGGTCTCGCTAGCATGCTTTCTTCAAAGTTACTTTGAAACCCCCGTTAATGTTACTTGTTTACAACTTTATCATCTCACAAGCAAACAATAATTTTCTTTTTTTTTCTTTTTTTTATGATGCTGCTTGGCTACAATTTTGCAGTCCAACAATAACATTACTGTTTTGGCCAAACATTAGTAAATATAGGAATTACTAATTTTGCACTCAGAACATGTCTCTGGTATTTTTACTGCTTAAGCCAGAGTCATGGTGGGGGCCAGCATGAGATAAAAACAACTGCTTCATTTCAGTCAAAGCAATCTTATCTTTTAAAGCAAAACATAAGCTTCTAAGTTTTTCCAAAACGCTACTGCCAATTTGTGTGCCTATACAGTTTTTCTTTCAACAATTATGGAACTAGAACAGATCTCATGGTATCATTCTTTGTCTTTTAAACCTATGCACAAAGAGTCGGATTAAATCACTCAATTACTTCTGGGATTATTTTTAGCAAATCGGCACATACATTTAGACATTTTTTTTTATCTCTCTGGTTCCTTCTTTGTTTAAAGCCAATAAAGTTTTTGTTTTAACTTTCCAATCAGAATCAAAGCTCGGACTGACCATTCTTTCAGTGAATTCAGAGAATATTTTTAAAGTCAGAGCTTCAGAGCCAAACTGTTTACAGCATTTGCTCTTTTCTGTTTCATATTTCTATCATAAACCAAAAGGATATTGAGGCGGCGATCTTACCAACAGCACTTGACTTCTGCGTGATGAAACTGCAAAGTATATTCCAGAATTTCCATGTACTGGTCCAATCCAATCAGGGTCATGAAAACTAAATTTGAGCTCTTTCGGGGTTGTTCCTGATGCATCCCAGATCAATCACCCACAGTTATACCCTGACAGAGGATACTAACTGCGTCAGTACATAAGTCAACATTACAGCATTATCATTACAGATGCATTAAGTGAAATTACTTTACAGAAGTCGATAATTCTGAGTGAAACTAATGAAAAGACAATGCTGAACATGGGACGAGCTGTAAGTGGATTGGTTATCCAGCTCTGTCTGCTACTGCTAATAATGACTGGTTTTGTCTTTTATAATGCTGATTTAAATCACTCTCTGGATTAATATGTTTAAGAGGGTTTATATGATTGGATTTGTGAAATTTAAGATAGCCGTCCAAAATGGGTTTAAAATCCATGCCTAAATCAAATGATTCGCGAACCCGCTTTGAACTGCCAAACTGACTCAAATGATTCGCGAACCCGCTCCGAACTCTCGAACTGATTCAAATGATTCACGAACCCGCTTTGAACTCCCGAACTGACTCAAATGATTCGCGATCCCCAATCTGACTCAAATGATTCGCGAACCCGCTTTGAACTGCCAAACTCACTCAAATGATTCGCGAACCCGCTACGAACTCCCGAACTGACTCAAATGATTCGCGAACCCGCTTTGAACTCCCGAACTGACTCAAATGATTCGCGATCCCCAAACTGACTCAAATGATTCGCGAACCCGCTTTGAACTGCCAAACTGACTCAAATGATTCGCGAACCCGCTACGAACTCCCAAACTGATTCAAATGATTCGCGATCCCCAAACTCACTCAAATGATTCACGAACCCGCTTTGAACTGGCAAACTGACTCAAATGATTCGCAAACCCGCTACGAACTCCCAAACTGACTTAAATGATTCGCGATCCCCAAACTGACTCAAATGATTCGCGAACCCGCTACGAACTCCCGAACTGATTCAAATGATTCGCGATCCCCAAACTCACTCAAATGATTCGCGAACCCGCTCTGAACTTCCGAACTGATTCAAATGATCCGCGATCCGCTTCGAACTCCCAATCTGACTCAAATGATTTCGTGAACAGTGCTAATGTAAATTTGTAAATATGAGGCGTTTGATGATATTCTGAAATGCTTATCTGAATTTGAATCTGTAATTACAATTCTTTATGAGTGATATTAATGTAAATTTGTAGATTTGAAGTACTTGATGTTCTGAAATGTTGATCTGAATGTTAATCTATGTATTCACATGAGTGATATTAATATGGATTTGTAGTTTTGAGGTACTTGTTGTTGTTCTAACCCTGATGGGAATTTAGATGAATCTGTATATTTGCATTATTTATTAGTGATAGATTAATGTCATTTTATAATAGACTTATTTTGTAATATGTAGATGAAACTCTATTTTCAGTATTTATGAGATTAAATGGTTGGTGTTTTAAGGTTGATTTGTACATTTAAAGCCTTGAATATTTGAAATTACAGTAGCATTCTTTCAATAATAGTAATTATTTTTGTTAATATAAATAAATGACTAGTTCTATGCACTTTGGGTGAGCTTTTTTTCAGTATTCATGGGCGACTTTTTTATGTGAATTACATTTTAGGGTCTTGATGTTTGTCAATTATATGAAATATTTAATCCGGAAAGGAAAAAAGAAATAATCATGAATGAACTCCTAAATGGTTCACTATAAAACCTTTTTCCTGGTTACATAGAACCCTAAAGGGTTCTTTTGATTGAACCATTAAAAAGGGTTCTATATTTACGTAGCGCCTGATAGAACCTTTTAAGGTTCTATATAGAACCTTTTCTTCTAAGAGTGCAGGTACTTTTATCCAAAGCAACTTACAATGCATTCAAGGTGCACAGTTCTTGCTTTCCTTGGGAGTCGAACCCACGACCTTGGTGTTGCTAGCACCATGCTGTACTCTTTTACAGGGGTCATGTTGCTTAAAAGAAGATTATTTGGTGTATTTGGAGCTTCTATGGACAATCAGAAATACAGCAAACAACACAGACTGAACAAAATCTAGTAGAAAAAAAGAAACTAAATCCACAGATGACTGTCTGCTTGAAATTTAATTACTCAAACCACAAGAGTTTCATCATTTGTTTCTTTATTTAAAGATACCATGTCTCATTTTTTTCAAGCAAAAGCAAAATACAGCTACAGAACAGTGAAATATTCATTTTCACAACAATAAACTAAATCATCTGTGAAGGAATGCATTTAAAAAGATTGTAAATACAGAAAAACAAATCTTACAACAAAATATTGTTTCATAAATTCTAAAATTATATTATATGATGCATTTATTCAACTACAAACGAATTAAAACAGCACATTTGTAAGAGATTGATCGCTTTAAACTTGTGACCTGAAATTCAATTATTTATTTAATATAAACTCGTAATTGATTTGATAAAATGATATGTTATACAGCAATGCATTTTATGATTTTAAATCCTAAAACAGTTGGGTCCAAATGTCTGAGACCACTAGTAAAAATATTTTGAATACATTTTTTTATATAACAAATTGAGTGAATAGTTTAATTGAAGCGTGAGAATGCCTGATGATCATGTTCTCCAGCATGATTGGAGATCATCTGGAGCTTAAATAAATATAAATCAACCACGACAGCACGTTCTACTGTGCGTTACTTCAGAAACACTGCAGGGTGACAGTGTCAATTATAAACAAGTATCTGTCCCTGAGTTTTCTAATCTAATTTCTAAACACATACAGTACAGGACAGCATGATCTCAGAGCGAGCTTAATCCTCAGTCTTCACATTCATCGTTAACGAGCTTCACCGTTACTTTACTTAGCATCCATGAAGTAAGGTCACATCACAGGATTCTCAGGGCTCTTTGTTTTATGAGTGAATCACATGAAAACATGTCAAGGTCATATTTCTATGAAGGATAAAAAAAATGTAATTTTGACCTTTTTATCTTGCAATTCGGCAATTTTTTCTCAGAATTCTGTGGCTGAAACAAAAAACTATTGTGAGATTTAAACTCAGAATTGAAAAATATTAAATGAGTATTGTGAGATATAAACTCAGAATTGCAAGATTTAAAGTCAGAATTTCACATTTTAAACACAGAATTGTGCAATCTAAACTTAGAACTGCATGATTAAAACTCAGAATTACCAAATGAAAACTCAGAATTATGGGATTTAAAATCAGAATTGCAAGATTTAAACAAGACTGCAACATTTAAACTCAGAACTACAAGTTTTAAACTCAGAATTACGGAATGAAAACTCAGAATTACATGACTGAAAGAGGATTGCGCGATTTAAAATCAGAATTGCAAGATTTAAACAAGACTGCAACATTTAAACTCAGAATTACAAAATGTAAACTCAGAATATTGAGATTTAAACTCAGAATTACGAGATTTACACACTGAATAGCGAGATTAAAATACATAATTGCAGAACATTTTTCTGCACAACTCCAGAATTGTGATATAAAAAGAATTGCGACATTTAAACTCAGAATTGCGGTTATTCTTTATTGTAATTAAACAATACAGTGATTTAAAATAAATAAATAATTGAAATCATCTTAAAGGCAGTACAACGAATGATACAAATGATATATAAATAAATACTTCACAGTTTAAATAATCTTTTTGCATAGCAGTCACGAGAACTGGGGGGATTTAAATAAATTACTTTTATGATCATAAAAATTGTGATATTCCTAAAAATCATTTTGGTATTCCTTTCATTTTCTTCAGATTTTTTTTGGGTGACCTGATATGATGATGAAATTCACTCTGTTCATACTGAAAAAAAAAACTCAGATTTATGAGATTTAAACTCTGAATTGCAAGATTTAAACTCAGATTTATGAGATTTAAACTCTGAATTGCAAGATTTAAACTCAGAATTGCATGATTTAAACTCAGAATTATGAGATTTAAACTCAGAATTGCAAGATTTAAACTCAGAATTGCAAGATTTAAACTCAGATTTATGAAATTTTAACTCAGAATTGCAAGATTTAAACTCAGAATTATGAGATTTAAACTCAGAATTGCAAGATTTAAACTCAGAATTATGAGATTTAAACTAAGAATTGCAAGATTTAAACTCAGAATTATGAGATTTAAACTAAGAATTGCAAGATTTAAACTCAGAATTATGAGATTTAAACTAAGAATTGCAAGATTTAAACTCAGAATTATGAGATTTAAACTCTGAATTGCAAGATTTAAACTCAGAATTGCATGATTTAAACTCAGAATTATGAGATTTAAACTCTGAATTGCAAGATTTAAACTCAGAATTGCATGATTTAAACTCAGAATTATGAGATTTAAACTCAGAATTGCAAGATTTAAACTCAGAATTATGAGATTTAAACTCAGATTTATGAGATTTAAACTCAGAATTGCAAGATTTAAACTCAGAATTATGAGATTTAAACTCAGAATTGCCAGATTTAAACTCAGAATTATGAGATTTAAACTCAGAATTGCCAGATTTAAACTCAGAATTGCAAGATTTAAACTCAGAATTGCAAGATTTAAACTCAGAATTATGAGATTTAAACTCAGAATTGCAAGATTTAAACTCAGAATTATGAGATTTAAACTCAGAATTGCAAGATTTAAACTCAGAATTATGAGATTTAAACTCAGAATTGCAAGATTTAAACTCAGAATTATGAGATTTAAACTCAGAATTGCAAGATTTAAACTCAGAATTATGAGATTTAAACTCAGAATTGCCAGATTTAAACTCAGAATTGCAAGATTTAAACTCGGAATTGCAAGATTTAAACTCAGAATTATGAGATTTAAACTCAGAATTGCAGATTTAAATTCAGAATTGCAAGATTTAAACTCAGAATTGCAAGATTTAAACTCAGAATTATGAGATGAAAACTCAGAATTGCAAGATTTAAACTCAGAATTATGAGATGAAAACTCAGAATTGCAAGATTTAAACTCAGAATTATGAGATTTAAACTCAGAATTGCAAGATTTAAACTCAGAATTATGAGATGAAAACTCAGAATTGCAAGATTTAAACTCAGAATTATGAGATTTAAACTCAGAATTGCAAGATTTAAACTCAGAATTATGAGATTTAAACTCAGAATTGCAAGATTTAAACTCAGAATTATGAGATTTAAACTCAGAATTGCAAGATTTAAACTCAGAATTATGAGATTTAAACTCAAACTTGCAAGATTTAAACTCAGAATTATGAGATTTAAACTCAGAATTGCAAGATTTAAACTCAGAATTATGAGATGAAAACTCAGAATTGCAAGATTTAAACTCAGAATTATGAGATGAAAACTCAGAATTGCAAGATTTAAACTCAGAATTATGAGATTTAAACTCAGAATTGCAAGATTTAAACTCAGAATTATGAGATTTAAACTCAGATTTATGAGATTTAAACTCAGAATTGCAAGATTTAAACTCAGAATTATGAGATTTAAACTCAGAATTGCCAGATTTAAACTCAGAATTATGAGATTTAAACTCAGAATTGCCAGATTTAAACTCAGAATTGCAAGATTTAAACTCAGAATTGCAAGATTTAAACTCAGAATTATGAGATTTAAACTCAGAATTGCAAGATTTAAACTCAGAATTATGAGATTTAAACTCAGAATTGCAAGATTTAAACTCAGAATTATGAGATTTAAACTCAGAATTGCAAGATTTAAACTCAGAATTATGAGATTTAAACTCAGAATTGCAAGATTTAAACTCAGAATTATGAGATTTAAACTCAGAATTGCCAGATTTAAACTCAGAATTGCAAGATTTAAACTCGGAATTGCAAGATTTAAACTCAGAATTATGAGATTTAAACTCAGAATTGCAGATTTAAATTCAGAATTGCAAGATTTAAACTCAGAATTGCAAGATTTAAACTCAGAATTATGAGATGAAAACTCAGAATTGCAAGATTTAAACTCAGAATTATGAGATGAAAACTCAGAATTGCAAGATTTAAACTCAGAATTATGAGATTTAAACTCAGAATTGCAAGATTTAAACTCAGAATTATGAGATGAAAACTCAGAATTGCAAGATTTAAACTCAGAATTATGAGATTTAAACTCAGAATTGCAAGATTTAAACTCAGAATTATGAGATTTAAACTCAGAATTGCAAGATTTAAACTCAGAATTATGAGATTTAAACTCAGAATTGCAAGATTTAAACTCAGAATTATGAGATTTAAACTCAAACTTGCAAGATTTAAACTCAGAATTATGAGATTTAAACTCAGAATTGCAAGATTTAAACTCAGAATTATGAGATGAAAACTCAGAATTGCAAGATTTAAACTCAGAATTATGAGATTTAAACTCAGAATTGCACAAATTTAAAACTCAAAATTACGAGATTTAAACTCAGGGTAGCAAGATTTAAAATCAGAATGCGCGATTTTAACTCATAATTGCAAGATTTAAACTCAGAATTATGAGATTTAAACTCTGAATTGCGAGATTTAAAATCAGAATGCGCGATTTAGCCACAGAATTACAAAATTTAAAATCACAAGATTTAAACTCCAGAATTGCGATATAAACAGAATTATGAGATTTAAACACAAAATTATGAGATTTTAACTGTGAATTGGGATATAAACTTAGTTTTGCGGTGATTCTTTATTGTAATTAAACAATACAGTGATTTGAAATAAATAAATAATTGAAATCATCTTAAAGGCAGTACAACGAATGATACAAATGATATATAAATAAATACTTCACAGTTTAAATAATCTTTTTGCATAGCAGTCACGAGAACTGGGGGAAAATAAATTAAATAAATTAATTTTATGATGATAAAAATGGTGATATTCCTAAAAATCATTGTGGTATTCCTTTCATTTTCTTCAGATATTTTGGTTGTGACCTGATATGATGATGAAATTCAGTCTTTGTTCAAACTGATCATATGTATTGCTGAGGTTTCTGGGTTTTGGAGGCTGAATTCATGTTTTTGTGTTTCTCGGCAGAATCTCCAGGACACATGGCCGATGCTTCTGAAATGATGGACACAGAGGAAAACAAGAAGAAACTGTAGAGTTTTTATATATATATATATATATATATATATATATATATATATATATATATATATTTTGCATCAGTTTTTGTTTTAATATTTTCTATTTTAAATTTAGCTAAAGTTTAATTTTTTATTGTGTGTTTTAGACAGTTTTCAAAATATAGTTCTATTTAGTTTTTTTATTTATTTTAGTTTTAGTTATTTCAATAAGTAAAGTTAAACTAACTTATAATGAGAAATGCTGTCTTGAAAAAATAGCGGCAATAAAAAGTTTATTATATTTTAATTTATATCAATTATTATTTCAAGTAATGAAACCCAGTGATATTTTGGTATCACTGTTATTCTATATTATAGTTTTTATTAATTAATAGAGTTTATATTTTAATCTTTTCATTTTAGTTGAAGTTTTAGTAATTTTATTGTGTTGTTTTGTTATTTTTACTACTTTTATACAGAGGTGGAAAGAGTACAAAAATATTCTACTCAAGTAAAAGTACCATTACATTAATGAAATTTTACTTAAGTACAAGTAAAAGTACCAGTCTAAAAAATCAACTCAAGTAAAAGTAAAAAGTAGCTCATTTAAAATTTACTCAGAGTAAAAATTACTTAGTTACATTTTAACAGTGGGAGGGAGTCAAAAATGGGACAGGCCAAGGGTGTCAAACTCCTGCACAGTCCTGCACAGTTTAGATATAACCCTAATTAAACACACCTGATCCAGCTAATCTAATCATTTAGGTTTATTTGAAAACTACATGATATGTGTGCTGGAGCAGGGTTAGAACTAAACTATGGCTATGGCCCTCCAGGAACTGAGTTTGACACCCCTGGGATAGGCCTATTAATCTCAAACTAGTTGTTTTTAATTAAAGGAATCAGTTATTTAGAATAATAAAACATTTGGGCTGTTACCAGGCAAATC